>NC_092234.1:56318598-56613598 GCF_036320965.1 Panulirus ornatus | reverse complement strand
TGAGTTGCCAATGTTAGGTCAACTGAAGCCAGGTCAACCGACAGCTCACAGTCAGGTCAACCGGTAGGGTCATGCCAGGTCACGCGGCGGCTTAGTACCAGGTCAGTGGGCAGAGGTTTACACCGTGTGAATGTTGCTACAACAGTTGTGGGAGACTAAATATATGACGTGTCTATACACAGGGGGGTCACAGTCTCCCCAGCACCGATGGTCCTGGGGAGGAAGGGGGGATATTAGGGAGGAGGGGGAGCGAAGAGGAAGATGAAGGGCAGGGAGTGAGGGAGGATCACGCCCCACGGGGAGATAATCAATGACATTCACTCTAGTGAGCACCACACTCCCCCTTAACTCCCCACGAATTATCATCCCTCAGGGGATCCCTACTGGGGATGACACCCATGTAATCCCTTTACTGCAGTGTAGCCGACCAGCACCCGTCTGCTGCAGGAGACAGCCACTGACGGATGACGGTCACTGTCTTACTGTCTCTCTGTATACAGTCCAGAGTTATCACAACACAAGAGTAAGGTTATCCACGGCAACGTCAAATGCAGAGTTATCACGACACGTGAAGATGGCAACACAAAATGTAAGGTTATCATGGCAACACAAGATGTAAGGATATCATGGTAACACAAGATGTAAGGTTTTCATGGCAACACAAGATGTAAGGTTTTCATGGCAACACAAGATGTAAGGTTTTCATGGCAACACAAGATGTAAGGTTTTCATGGCAACACAAGATGTAAGGATATCATGGTAACACAAGATGTAAGGATATCATGGCAACACAAGATGTAAGGTTTTCATGGCAACACAAGATGTAAGGTTTTCATGGCAACACAAGATGTAAGGTTTTCATGGCAACACAAGATGTAAGGTTTTCATGGCAACACAAGATGTAAAGTTTTCATGGCAACACAAGATGTAAGGTTACCACAGCAACAGGGGATGCAGGGTTACTACATCTATATCAATACATACGTTATCATGACCACGTCATGAAGGTATCCTCCATACAATCTCGTGTAGACTTGAGACACTTGTCCTCCCTGCACCTGGGCTAAAGAGTGTATACACAACTTTCATTCCCCCCAACTCACCTGCTCCTACTCCCTCCCCACCCCACACCACAGGCAGCAAGGATAGGTGGTAAGTAGGATTATCTTCCGTCCTTCTAACAACACCCGTCAATAAGCCATCTAAGCTGTGATCCTTCTAGCTCTCTCTTGCCATCACCTACACCCCAAAAACAAGGCTACAATACCATCCCTGCCATCGTCACCTCCTGCCACCTGAAATCCCTCCTCCCCTAGTTGCAGTACAGCGCCATAATGGCATCGATCCCATTCTCCTTGATCGTCCTGTCTCCATCTATTAGCAATTTAGAATACTATCACTGTCCCTCAGCAGACAGCCTGTCGAAAGACCATCAGGTCTTCTGTTATCTGTCCTTCCTCTGCACAACCTCGTTCACACGGCCACAAAGACAGCCCAACATTCCCAACATCTCTATTCCCTCTCCATCCCTCCTCATTTGACCCTTCCTCCTCACCAGCTGAGGTAGCAAGGCCTACCCCATCCATCCCCACCAGCTGAGAGATAATAACGCCCCCTCCCCATCAGTCACTCACTCCCCCACCAGGTGAAGTAGCAAGACCACCACACCCTCCCCACCAGCTGAGGGCAGTCAAGGCCTCCCCATCTGCCACTCACTCCCCCACCAGGTGAGTCGCCCTGATTAATTTCAACGCTCTTTTCCTCTCACGTTATTTTCTTCCACCCGAGATGGCCCTCGACGGTGGCATGTTTTGCCCTTGCCAGGTCGCTAAATATAAATCAAAATCGAGAAAAACATACCAAAATGACCAAAAAAGATTACTTATTTCCCCTAGAATATATATATATATATATATATATATATATATATATATATATATATATATATATATATATATATATTCTTTTTTTTTTCCAAAAGAAGGAACAGAGAAGGGGGCCAGGTGAGGATATTCACTCTAAGGCCCAGTCCTCTGTTCTTAACGCTACCTCACTAATGCGGGAAATGGCGAATAGTATGAAATATACATATATATATATATATATATATATATATATATATATATATATATATATATATATGGCCCAACCCCCCCCATACACATGTATATACATACGTCCACACACGCAAATATACATACCTACACAGCTTTCCATGGTTTACCCCAGACGCTTCACATGCCTTGATTCAATCCACTGACAGCACGTCAACCCCGGTATACCACATCGATCCAATTCACTCTATTCCTTGCCCTCCTTTCACCCTCCTGCATGTTCAGGCCCCGATCACACAAAATCTTTTTCACTCCATCCTTCCACCTCCAATTTGGTCTCCCTCTTCTCCTTGCTCCCTCCACCTCCGACACATATATCCTCTTGGTCAATCTTTCCTCACTCATCCTCTCCATGTGCCCAAACCACTTCAAAACACCCTCTTCTGCTCTCTCAACCACGCTCTTTTTATTTCCACACATCTCTCTCACCCTTACGTTACTCACTCGATCAAACCACCTCACACCACACATTGTCCTCAAACATCTCATTTCCAGCACATCCATCCTCCTGCGCACAACTCTATCCATAGCCCACGCCTCGCAACCATACAACATTGTTGGAACCACTATTCCTTCAAACATACCCATTTTTGCTTTCCGAGATAATGTTCTCGACTTCCACACATTCTTCAAGGCTCCCAGGATTTTCGCCCCCTCCCCCACCCTATGATCCACTTCCGCTTCCATGGTTCCATCCGCTGCCAGATCCACTCCCAGATATCTAAAACACTTCACTTCCTCCAGTTTTTCTCCATTCAAACTCACCTCCCAATTGACTTGACCCTCAACCCTACTGTACCTAATAACCTTGCTCTTATTCACATTTACTCTTAACTTTCTTCTTCCACACACTTTTCCAAACTCAGTCACCAGCTTCTGCAGTTTCTCACATGAATCAGCCACCAGCGCTGTATCATCAGCGAACAACAACTGACTCACTTCCCAAGCTCTCTCATCCACAACAGACTTCATACTTGCCCCTCTTTCCAAAACTCTTATATATATCTATATATTACTACCATAGCAACACACGGATCTCAGTACGGTTCTAGGATAAATATTAGACGAAAAGCCAGCCTCAAAGTCCCTCACCAGGACAAATTTGAAATACAGAGTCAATATGCAAATACCATTACAGACTCGCAATCAAACTTTAACCCTGCAAACCAAAAACTTTCCCTCTTATGAAAAACGAAAATGAAAATGTTAAATATGTTCCTTTCACAAAAATCAAATATTCAAAAAAATCAAATCAACCACATGAAAAATTTTATTCATGGAATTGTAAAAACATAATCTACAGAAATCAGCTCAAATAATAATCCATCCTTATGGAGACGAACATTTTCTTTTCCCGTACATCATAAAAGATGATATATCTTGTATAATGTAGATATTTCCCTGAAGAAAAGGAGGATAAGCGTCTATGGCTTCGCAAGTCTTAAGCAAATGGCAACTACATCTGTTGACGTGTATCTACACCTGCGACGCCATCCATGTTGACGCCAGGGGATGACGTCATAACCAGTCGTCGACCCGGAGCACTAGTTGTGGAAGACAACTGTAATACAAGTTAACAACTACTCTACGTCAACAGTATGACGAAGTTATGTGAATATGGAATGATTAGCGACAGATCTTCTTGCCAGAGTAACAAAGTGTACGATACAGCAGAAACCATCTCCTATTCTAAACTATCCCCAATTAAACAAGGGGAATATCAAATCTTCAATGAACATACTGGACATGACACAATGTTAAATGAAAAAAAAAATCAATATAACCAACAAAATCAATAATACTCTTCCCTGAAACACAACTACATACTCCAAACGTTAATGCGGCTTCATTTCATAGTATCGTCATTCCACGTACACTTACAGTGTACTGGCAGCTACAACCTTCCTCAGATCCCGCACTATCAGGCTGCTCGTAAAAGCCCATCCCATGTCACTCTGGGACGCAATATTACCGCCAAGAAAGGACTTGCCTGAACGCGGCCTTGATCTCCCGCGCATGAGCAGCATGGTGGGCCCGCCGGGTTGCCATGGCAACTCCCGCCACCGAATGTTGGCTATTCCCTTACGCTCGAAGATGCCGCTATCTCCCCTTTGTAACATCATCCATTTCTATTTTCTGCGAAGCGTCTTCGAGCTGATCATCCTTTCAGAAAAATAAGAGAGCTTCTTTTCGCTTTGATACAATTTAATGAAGAGAAACGAACAAATAATGAAGAAGAGTGACGTCAAGTATTATCTAACCAATCACAAAACTCAGCCAGCCGCAGCGTCACTATTCACCCCCTCGCTCAGAAAAGACGCACCAGCTGCGATCCAGTCAGTTGAGCACCCATTAAGGCTTGTTTATAGGCGTCGCGGGGATGCATGACACACAGATACAAACACCGGCATCTGTAGGCAACGTCAGCAGCCACAAAGCATTCTTCTGGAGTACGATTAGGAAGCCATGACGTCACAACCGCTTCCGCGAACTGCAACGCCTCCAGTCCAAAGTGCCGCCTGTGATTGGCTGGACCCAACAACTAAATTCTACACAAACACGACCGCGTGAGACACGCCACAGCGACACCCTCCTACGCAGTGGACTGAGTGTGATCATTAGCAAGTTTCTCGGTGGTGGTCGGGGAGTGGTGGTCGTTACTGGTGGCAGTCGTTCAATGGCTATTCATGTCATGGTCGTTAAACATGGAATTTATTATTGTTATGGTCTTCTACAGGCAGTCGTCGTGGCGTGGTCGTTACTGACAACGATCGTTAAGAACGAAGGTCGTGTTATGGATGATGGGTCGTCCTACAGGTCGTGTTATGGGGGATGGGTCGTCCTTACATGTCGTGTAATGGGGGATGGGTCGTCCCTGCAGGTCGTGTTATGGGGGATGGGTCGTTCCTACAGGTCGTGTTATAGAGGATGGGTCGTCCCTGCAGGTCGTGCTGTCTGGGTTTTGTTCTACTGTCATATAATAAACTTTAGACTTGAAATTCCTCTTTTGAGAAACAAATGAATAAAGAGAAAAAAAATTGAAATAGCCTTAAAAGAAAACGAGAAACAGGTCAGTCTATTCAACTTCACAGTTACTGTGATGGCGTGAGCAAAGGTCAAATTTTTTTAATGACATGTAGAAAGGTCAAGGTCTCTGTGATGACATTAGGAAAGATCAAGGTTTCTCTGATGACCTAAGGAAAGGTCAGTGTTTCTCTGATGACCTAAGGAAAGGTCAGTGTTTCTCTGATGACCTAAGGAAAGGTCAGTGTTTCTCTGATGACCTAAGGAAAGGTCAGTGTTTCTCTGATGACCTAGGGAAAGGTCAGGGTTTCTCTGATGACCTGACGAAAGGTCGGTGTTTCTCTGATGACCTGGGGAAAGGTCAGGGTTTCTCTGATGACCTGGGAAAAGGTCAGGGTTTCTCTGATGACCTGGGAAAAGGTCAGGGTTTCTCTGATGACCTGACGAAAGGTCATTGTTTCTCTGATGACCTAAGGTCAGGTTATGGTCTGTGGCACGTATCGAGGGTTCTCTACCCACCTCAAGAAAGGTTATGGTCCCTGTAATGACTTTAGGATATGGGTAAAAAGGTCACTATGGTCACCGAGGTCAAGATTTCTAATATCCTACTCAGGTAAGGTCAAGGTTAACACGCAGACCTTGGGCAAGGTGGAATTCCCGAAGGTGGTGAAGGCGGGCAGGCGGAGGAGGAAGAGGAAGAGGAGGTGAGAACTCAAGCCTTGGTTGTTATCTGAGGCGTTCACATCCCCGAGAGACCGGCTCCAAGATAAGCCAGGGGGCGCCCCGGGTGTCCCGGGACTCATTAGAGTGACAGATGACTTCCTTGGGGGGGAGGGGGGGATTCCAGAGCCCCACCCCACCCCCCTCCCGGAGCCTGGATCACGTACTAACGACCTGAACAACATAATAACCAAGGGAGAGGGAAACAGCCGGACCAGGCCGGACAGAGATAGCCTGGCCCTACGTGCCCTTATCTATGGCTCAGTTATCTATCAACGCGTTAATCATGATATCTATTTTTTGAGCGTCATCTTTTCCTTTGTTCTTACGAGAGAACACAGCCGTCGCGAGAGGAACTGTTCATCAAAAGAACGCTGAGTCCCATGGATGTGGTGACAGGAGTTGAAGAACAGATAGAACATTACGTGGTAGAACACCTGACTTTCGCGCAAGACTTGAGGGGGTGGGGGGTTGGTGAACGCCTCATTAAAGAACGTATTGACATGGGGGAAAAAAGTTGATGACGAAAGGAAAATGTTGGAAGTGTGGGGGAAGGTTGGCCTGCATGAGGCGGGGGGAATGTCACATAAACCACACGTTGTCATGTGTCTGGCAAACGAACATCCAACTTTTTGGTTAGCGTGTTAGTCACTTGGTTAGTCCGTGTTGCTGTGAGGTGTGTAATAAATATGGCAGTAAACAATAAAATATTTTTCGCATGTACGTTATCTTTATAGGGGGGGATAAGGGGGGGAGGGTCTGCCCCTTGTTATGACTAACGTCTTGGTCACGGCTGTATGACCCCTAACTAGTATTGGTCACGACTGTATGACCCCTAAGAACGGTATTGGAACACAATTGTCTAGCCCTTGAACTGACACTATTGAAGGTCAAGTCAAAGATCAGGTCATCGCACCCACAGCTCGTAAGGTCGTGATCGAAGGTCGTGCGTTGTGATCAAAGGTCGTACGGTCGTGGTCAAAGGTCGTCGGGTCGTGGTCAGGTAAGTTCCAGGCACATAAGGAATTCTTAAATCAGTGTTGGCAGAGGCTGGTGGCTGGCAGGTGGTCCCACCAGACACTACGGCCAACTGAACTGGATGTTTCCTTTCTTCCCTCAGTAGCGCCAGCCACACCATCTTCCCACCACTACGCAAGAAAAGCAAACATTCCGGCACTTACATCTGCAATTTCCTGCCCAATTCCAACGAAAATCTATACCTATAAAAGAATCATGAAGAAATTTTTCTTTTCAGTCAAGTCACGAAGCAATCTGCAGATGAAAGCCAGACAGCTACCTGGACACAGGCCTCTGTCAATATGTAGTTAGGTTAATGGAGTCAGAGCGCCACATCCCGCATCATCATGCCGGGGTGAGGAGGAGGTGTGTCACCTACGACCCGACACCCAGGGACACACACACACACACACACACACCTGACCTCAACACCACACAATATATTTTCCTTTATCATCGGCTCCGGACTGTCTTGTAACATTTATGGGGGACGACCTTTGGTCAGGCTTGTAATCAATACTGGTGAGTCATAAGCAGGACCCAACCAACGCCACACTACCGAGAAAAACTGTGATAAACCACAGCCGAAGACGTCCAGTCACCACCATGATCCTCCCGGCTCTGGACATACATACATACATAACATACGTCACCTTCCCTGTGACGTTGCTCACTCAGACTAAACTTGAGTGTGTGGCTCAGAACGCCACCGTGAAGCCATCACTGCTCCCCTCCCACACCATGATGACCTTCACCAACGTGTGATAATATAAACATACACAGATAGACAATAACATACACAGATAGACAATAACATACACAGATAGACAATAACATAAACAGATAGACAATAACATACACAGATAGACAATAACATACACAGATAGACAATAACATACACAGATAGACAATAACATACACAGATAGACAATAACATACACAGATAGACAATAACATACACAGATAGACAATAACATACACAGATAGACAATAACATACACAGATAGACAATAACATACACAGATAGATAATAACATACACAGATAGACAATAACATACACAGATAGACAATAACATACACAGATAGATAATAACAATGGCTGTGGTGATTACTTGCATCGAGCATAGTATGCGAGACCTGTTATGTTATTAGTGTGCCGGTGGTGCAGGTGGTGACTGTGGTGGTCATGGTCAGCAGTGGTGACTGTGGTGGTGATGGTCAGCGGTGGTGGTGGTGGTGGTCAGCAGTGGTAGGTGTGGTGGTGGTGGAGGTGGTGGAGATGGTCAGCGGTGGTGGAGGTGGTGGAGATGGTCAGCGGTGGTGGAGGTGGTGGTGGTCAGCAGTGGTAGGTGTGGTGGTGGTGATGGTGGTGGAGGTGGTAGAGATGGTCAGCGGTGGTGGAGGTGGTGGTCAGCAGTGGTAGGTGTGGTGGTGGTGGTGGTGGTAGAGATGGTCAGCGGTGGAAGGTGTGGGCAGCGAGAGGGAGGCCCGGCGCCAGGATGTGGGTCCTTATTGTGATGGTGGGCGGAATAAGTGATATTTGGGACGGGAGTTGTTGGAGGCTCCTCCTGGGTGCTGATGACGCGGCTCCTGCCTCCAACACTCGTCATCATCATCACCACCACCATCAACAGAACACCACCGTACAGACCCACTAACATCAACAACAACAATAGAGCCAGCAGTATGGCCAACAAACACACAAACAAAAGAACAATGTAAGTCAGCACTAAATTAATTATCAACATCAACAGAACCATCAATATAAACACCAACAGAACCATCAGCATCAACAGAACCATCAATATCAACACCAACAGAACCATCAGCATCAACAGAACCATCAATATCAACACCAACAGAGCCAGCAGCATCAACAGAACCATCAATATCAACACCAACAGAACCATCAGCATCAACAGAACCATCAATATCAACACCAACAGAACCATCAGCATCAACAGAACCATCAATATCAACACCAACAGAACCATCAGCATCAACAGAACCATCAATATCAACACCAACAGAACCATCAGCATCAACAGAACCATCAATATCAACACCAACAGAACTAGCAGCATCAACAGAACCATCAATATCAACCCCGAGATAACAAGGAACCTCTACACTAACGTTGCTATTAGAGAAGCACCAGCAGAGACCCCCCCATCATCACCAATAGAACCATCATCAATACCAAGGGGACCAACGTCAACAGAACCGTCAACATTAACAGGACCATATCAACACCAACACAACTATCATCGTCATAAATAGAACCAGAATGAACACCAACAAAACCTATCAACATCAACAACAAAACTACCATCATCAATAACAATAACAACAAAACTACCAACATCAACAACAACAACACTATCTACATCAATCATAACAACAAAACTACCAACATCAACAACAACAACACTATCTACATCAACCACAACAACAAAACTACCCGCATCAACAACAACAACACTATCTACATCAACCACAACAACAAAACTACCCGCATCAACAACAACAACACTATCTACATCAACCACAACAACAAAACTACCCGCATCAACAAGAACAACACTATCTACATCAACCACAACAACAAAACTACCAACATCAACAAGAACAACACTATCTACATCAACCACAACAACAAAACTACCCGCATCAACAACAACAACACTATCTACATCAACCACAACAACAAAACTACCAACATCAACAAGAACAACACTATCTATATCAACCACAACAACAAAACTACCAACATCAACAAGAACAACACTATCTACATCAACCACAACAACAAAACTACCAACATCAACAAGAACAACACTATCTACATCAACCACAACAACAAAACTACCAACATCAACAACAACAACACTATCTACATCAACCACAACAACAAAACTACCAACATCAACAGACCAACCATCAACATCAACGGGACAATCATCATCAAAACCAACAGATGTTCCAACAGATCCCCTAACATTAACACCAAAAGAATCTCTAACATCAACAGCAACATTAACATCAACAAAATAACCATTAACATAAACAAAACCGTCAACATCACCACAAACAGAACTATCAGATAAACATCAATAGATTCCCACAAAAAACAACAAAAACAACAACATGAACATCAACAGGCCCATCTACATCAACCCTAACAGGACCATTGACATCAATATCAAGAGAGACATCAACATCACCACCAACAGAATCACTATCATCAACATTATACGAAACATAACATCAACAAAAACAGAAACATCAATCTCAACAACAACAGAACCATCATGAATTGTAACACAGACTAATCCGGTCAATACCAACAGAACCGTCATCAACACCAATAAAAACACTAACATCAATCCGGACACAATCATCACCAACATCAATCAAAACATAAACATCGTCACCAATACACACACACACACACACACACACACACACACACACACACACACACACACATACCAAGAGATACATCAACGTCAACACCAACAACAAAAACAATCAACATCAACATGAACATCAGCAGCCACACAACCATCAACATCAATACAAACCGAAACATTGACATCAACGGCACCAACAGAACCACCTTCATCGTCAACGGTACAAGACTTAACATCACCATCAACACCAAAACTAATTTCAAATACAACGGAACCATCAACATCAAAATCAACAGAGACATCAAGACCAATATAGTAATCATCAACGCCAACAAAATCACACATCAACTCCAACAGTTCAAAAAGATCAAAAACATCAACACCAACAAACAAATTAGCATCAACACCAACAGAACCATTAGCATCAACGCTAATATAAACACTAACATCAACAGAACCATTAGCATCAACATTTATATAAACATTAACATCAACACCAACAAAGCCTTCAACATCGTCAGAAGCACTAACATCAACACCAAAAGAATCATCATCATCAACAGAAGCAAACATATACAAAAACAACAGAACCATCAACACAAACAATTACATCAACATCAGGAGAACCGTTAACATCAGTACCAACAGAAACACTAGCATCAACATCAACAGAACCATTAACATCAATACCATAAGAAAAACTTACATGAACACTAATGGACACAAACATCAACAAAATCATAAACAGACACATCAACATGTATATTTCATCCACAAAATCGTCAAAATGCATAAAATTAACAGCATGAACACCATCACGACTGCTAAAACTCACAGAACCAGAAGCATCAACACCCAGAGAACCATCGACATCAACATGAACGGAACCGTCAACATCAACAGAACCATCAACATCAACAGAACTGTCAACATCAATAGAACCGTCAACATCAACAGAACTGTCAACATCAACAGAACCGTCAACATCAACATAGTCGTCAACATCAACAGAGCTGTCAACATAAAAAAAACCATCATCAACAGAACCGTCAACATCAACAGAACCAGCATCAACAACAAGAGATCCATCAACAAGAGAAGCATCAACAACAAGAAGCATCAACATCGAGTGGGCCAGCAGCATCCACACAGCCACCATCAATGTTCCTTCATCAATGGCTGTATCATGACAGACGCGGACACCTTCCTTTATCTTGCCTGGTCAAGTGCATCACAGGCCCCCGAACACCATCAGTGTGTTCCCTGCTTACCTCTGCTCTTTTGTGTCTTAAAAATATATACATATTCGAATTCCTGGCCACTTACGTCTGTCATTGCAAAAGTTGGTGTGTGTGTGTGTGTGTGTGTGTGTGTGTGTGTGTAAGTGTGTGACAATTTTCAAGTAGAATTACCTTTAATTGCCTATTACACCTAATTAAATTTTCCTCTTGACTATTACCACTAATTACTTCTCAAATATTCACCGTCAGTGGGGACTAATATTAGCCATCCCGTACCCAGAGCAGCCAATAGCAAGCTCTATGTAACTTCCCCAACAAAGCCACTTACCATAAATATTGGAACACAATCCAAAACCGTAAATCCTGCTGGGAGCAAATAAAGTGTTCAAACACAGCTGCCGAGCGCTCGCGGGCACAAGCCCTCTCCCCTCACACGGACGACAGATAGCAGCATGGCGACTTATCTACAAGGGTGGGTTTCAGCCCTAGACACGCTTGATGAATTCTCCTTAATCAATACAACTTCCAGTACTCTCTGTCTCTCAGCGCAGCGGACCAGTGATGATGAGTTAACCTATGACCCAAGTGTCCCTCTCTGGTTTCTGACCTGCCTTCTAGTCGACACCTCCGGCAACACCCATCATGTCTTCAAGCTGCTAATGAATCACAATACTAGAATAACAAGCGTCGCAGCTCAGCCCAGCCCAGCCTAGCCTAGCCTAGCACTGCCGGAGCCCATCCCTGCCTTCCCCAGGTGCCGCCGCAGCCCAGCCCTGTCCTAGCAAACTAAACGTGTAGGTCAACACTGTCCTGCCTATCTGTGGTACAGCCCAGCACAGCCCAGCCCTGGCCCACAACAGCCGCAGTGAAATATTCAGAGGACCACCATGGGTTCAGTATGCCGGGTTCCCCCCCACACACACGGGCACCTCCCACCACCCGCGTCCTCACCAGCGTCCGTCCCCTCCACACCACTCCCCTGATCCTCCTTACTCAACATTTGTCGTTCATTCTCAGTGATTCCTGTGACGTCTTCATCGATGCGTAAATAACGATGTGCAGTTGTACAGCTTTTTACACCATCAATCATTGTAACAATTCTCGAGGAAAATAAGTACAACTTCCCAGTACTGTTTAAACATTATATCTTCTGCATATATATATATATATATATATATATATATATATATATATATATATATATATATATATGTGTGTGTGTGTGTGTGTGTGTGTGTGTGTGTGTGTGTGTGTAAAAACAAAGGAAAAAGCACTAACACACAAACACGACAAATAAGACACTGGCAGTTAGTGGTGTTGGTGATCAGTCAAGAGTACCATGGTGTGCCTTGAGCAAGCCTTCAGTAACCCTTCTTCATGATATCACATGATACGATGAGGCTGCAGGGTTGCCAAGTTGGCCGTGGCCACTCACTTCCCTATCGGCCAGGGAAAGGCCGATAACATTCGTACATTTAATACATGAATTGAGTAACAGAGGTACGTAGAAGCAATGTGGCATGCATTCTAGCACACCATACCCTAATTTTCAAGAGTAAATGAGGCAGTGGGAGATATGCACTTACATCAACTGTCCGGGTAGAATGAAAGACATGCTAAGTCACCGCACAGTGGGTGACTCTGCTCCAACATCCTACGTTGGTACGCAAGTGAGATGAGGCCTTACACTATACAACTGATGACCAGAGGAAGAGATACTGAAAATGCAGCAGGAAAAGCGACTGGCGGTCGTGCTTGATATCTGGGGTTAAAGGTTCCGTTCCCATCAGGAAGCATCATCTTGTGACACATGTCCTTAAAATAGGATCATAGCCGACCAATTGCACGGGAGTCCTGGCTCAGGGATGACCCATCTTCTTCAGGTCCGGTCGGCCTGTACGTGCGTGCACTGCTTGCAGCACCGGGACGCGTCCGGATCCTTAAGCACGCCCTGAATACGTCATGGGTACTGCTCCCCGTTTCTGTCTCCATACAACTAAGATTTTCTCTCTCTCTCCCTTAACTGGCTGGCACCCGGCCCCTGCTGGCACCCTGGGATTGAAGTTACGGGTTTCCTTGTAGGCATATTACTAGCTCGTTACCCTTACAGGGAACGAGCCTGACACACTAGACACATCCTGCTGTAACACAGAGGATGCGACTTACCGGGATTGTGACAGACGTGCTAAGATGACTCGTAACTCTGGCTTGCTGGGATGACTCGTAACTCTGGCTAGCTGGGATGACTCATAACTCTGGCTTGCTGGGATCGCTCGTAACCCTGGCGTGCTAGGAAGACTCGTAACCCTGGCGTGCTAGGATGACTCGTACCCCTGGCATGCTAGAATGACTCGTACCCCTGGCGTGCTAGAATGACTCGTAACCCTGGCTTGCAAGGACGACTGGTAACGCTAGCAACAAAGCCCGCATGGAGTGTGACGCCTCGACTATGTTCCGAACCACAGTTTCTCAATCATTAAACTACCTTTTTACTTCCTCGTCATTAAATTCCTAACAGAACACCATGTACTACCCGTCAATCCTAGTAAAATGGTCGTATAAAGCTGGGCGGACGTGACAAAACCATGTTCATCCTCGTATCTCACTCCTGCCTGATCCGAGAATAACGACTCGTTTACGCAAGGAATGACCGGGGGTCAGTCTTAAGTTTACACACACACACACACACACACACACCCTCTCTATCTCACAGCCTGTAACATCTTATATATATATATATATATATATATATATATATATATATATATATATATATATATATATATATATATATATATATATATATATATAGATAGATAGATAGATAGATAGATAGATAGATAGACAGAGACAGATCGATAAATAGAATCATGAAATAAGTACATGACATGAGCTTTCAAAAATAAGACTCGAAGCGCCAGTCTTATCAGGAGAAACAGACGCGCTACCACTAAGCCACAAAGCACCACAAGAAGTGGCACATTCGATTGTAATCGAATACCCCATCCGCCCTGTTAGAGGCCTTGTGGGTCTCGGGACGCCACTCACTCCACCCAGCAATCAAGAATAGATTCCTTATTGAGGTCACTGGCAGAATGGGAGACACACGTCCCACTGACATGTTGAACTACGTCGGGACTTGAAGGTGGTAGCAGGAGTTAGCAGCAACGCAAGTGGTGAGATGAGGATGCAAAGGCAATTTGCTTAACACTAGAAGGGTGTTCCATGAGAAATCTGGGCCGAGTTAGAAGAGAAAGGGTACGACACCGGGACAACTGGGACATGACCAGAGCCAGGCCAACACCAGGACAATTGGGGCATGACCAGAGCCAGGCCAACACCAGGACAACTGGGGCATGACCAAAGACAGGCCAACACCAGGACAACTGGGGCATGACCAGAGCCAGGCCAACACCAGGACAATGGCAGAGGGGAGGAGCGTGTGCAGGAAACATAAAGGAAATTAACAAGATGTTATGTATTGTTCTGGAGATACAGGGACGAGTGCCACACACACACACACACACACACACACACACACACACAACAGCCTCAAGTTGCATCACTCAGGGCAAAACAGTGCTGTCCTTCACGATGATACTGAACCCCAAAATCGAGGGATGATAAGCATGGACTGGTTCTTAACAACGTCTTCTTCTTGTTTAAAGAATCAACGGAACGAAGACAGAAGAGGTGGAGTCACAGGAGACTTAGTGGTGGTCAGGAGTGACGTATACTGGAATAGGTCAACTATATCGTAGTATTCGGAATCAATGGTGACCCAAAGCAGGATGAAGTCAGGCAGAGGTCAGGTTACGGGTGACGCACCCACGTCACGACCAGTGCGTATGAAAAATGGTTCGTCCTTCCGTCCATCTCGTCATGCCTCTCACACGCTCCGTCACACTAACATACCGTGACGCCGTCACTGTCATTCCACCAGCGCTACCCATTACTTATGCCATCTCAGGCCCGGCGTCACCACTCCCTCTCGCGTCGTGACAATGAACCCCACACAGACATCACCCCAGAGATTCCTCCGGAGTTCTCAGGAGGCAAGTGGAGTTTCTTGTTCTCTCTCTCTCTCTCTCTCTCTCTCTCTCTCTCTCTCTCTCTCTCTCTCTCTCTCTCTCTCTCTAAGCCGATGGCACCACTCCCCACCTGACCTACTCTCTTGTTCTATATACTTCTAACTCACTCACTCTCTAACTGCTAAAATAATATACCTTAACCTCCAGGTAATTCACTCACGGGATGGATGCATCCAGTGAACATTTTACTCATTCACTCACAGTCCAACCCATCGAATCATAAGCATCTACATTCACTTGTAAATCATTAAGTGCCTCATTAATCCTACTCACACACTCACATACCGACTCGTCACAATGTCATTCATCAATGAATTATCCCCGTTATTCACTGGTCTATACAGCGGCATGCCAGCCCGTCCTCACATACATACATATTCAGTAACTGCATCTCATTCTCCCCTCTTGACCATCACACAGCTCCAGCTAACCAGGCAAGCACACACCCGCCCACACCCTCTTCGTCCATTCCACTCCCCGCCCACACTGCCAGGGTCGGGGCAGGTGAGGCTGGTGGCGCAGACCTAGGGCGGGGCTGTCTGTGATGTGTTTGCTCCTTCCCTCGCACACCCAGGTCTCACCTGCTTCAGGTAGCTACAGGAACCATAGCGTTTGGTAGCTTCCATGCTGCCTTCTACACCTGAAGGAAGACATGACCTGTGGTTACCAGACCTGGTCATGACCTGTGGCGACCAGACCTGGTCATGACCTGTGGCGACCAGACCTGGTCATGACCTGTGGCTACCAGACCTGGTCATAACCTGGGGCTTCCAGACCTGGTCATGACCTGTGGCTACCAGACCTGGTCATGACCTGTGGCTACCAGACCTGGTCATGACCTGTGACTACCAGACCTGGTCATGACCTGTGGCTACCAGACCAGGTCATGACCTGTGGCTACCAGACCTGGTCATGACCTGTGGCTACCAGACCTGGTCATAACCTATGGTTACCGGACCTGGTCGTGACCTGTTCCAACCAGACTTCTGGCCTTCCCTGGGGGTCTCGTCTCAACTCTCGCCTCTCTCTTCCACCTTCACTTTACGTCTGCTCTCCCCCTCTCCCTCACTTCTCCCCTCTTCCCGCTCCCTCTCCTCCCTTGTCTGTCATGCTCCCCATCCCTTACTTCCCTTAGCTTCCTTTCTTCCCCTCTCTCCTCATCTCCCCTCTAACCTCCCCTCATCATCCCTCCCTCCCTTCCACTCACCCTAATCAACCCCCCAGCAGGGGACGACAGCCACCCCCTCCCCCACCATCCATCTCCTCCGTCTCTCTGTTATCCCCTGACATAGTCTCAATCTACCTTGGTGGTCTCCTCTTACCTCCTCGGTTCTTCTTACCTTCCATTTACCCATCCATTCTACCTTCCTTACTACTTTACCCATACACCCTACCTTCCTCATAAGTCTACCCATCCTCCCTACCTTCCTTATAACTCTACCCATCCTCCCTACCTTCCTCATAACTCTACCCATCTACCCTGCCTTCCTCACAACTCTACCCATACACCCTACCTTCCTCATAACTCTACTCATCCACCCTGCCTTCCTCACAACTCTACCCATCCACCCTACCTTCCTCACAACTCTACCCATCCTCCCTACCTCATAACTCTACCTTCTCATCACTCGGTATTTCCTGTTAACTTTTACTCCCATTTTCTTCTGATGTTAGACACGATCTATCATGTGATCAAAAACTCTTTAAAAGAATAAATTCCTGTTATTCTTTTTATCGTCTTACCTCGAGCTGACGTGAGGCTAATTGGGAAGGGGCAGAAAGGAAGGGGGATACGTAATAACATTTTATCACCCAATTAGCAAGTCTAATGACCCAGGCGGGGGGCTGTACACATAATGGCTCTATCGCCCTGAACATTACTATTGTTCACCGAACAACAATGAAACACACCGATATTAAACGGCCGTTTTAATTAGAAAAAAAAAAACCGTAAGTACCATTCATCGTTATTCGTAAAATAATAACAAACCCAATCAACTGATTCTGAAAGCATTATTTTCTTTGTTAGCAAAAACAATCGAAACATTTAGAAACCTCATGACTCGTGAGATCGAACCCTTCTGTCTCCAGCGGCAGCTTCCATGCCCGAGGCTCAGCACATGTTTGTCACTGTCCCTCACAGCAGCAGGCCCCACCCACCAACCCACCCGACTCGTGATCGATGAGTTATCACTGTCGCAGACCCTTTGAAGACCCTCTCCCCTTCCCTCCAGCACGGCGCTGCCTCGTGATTAGCGTCCCGGCACTTGGTCCCTGTACGGGGCTGCTAGTGATCCTGGAGACTTTGTACAGTATATATATATATATATATATATATATATATATATATATATATATATATATATATATATATATATATATATGGTTCCTACTGTGGTCCCTGCTGTAGCACCAGCACACTGTAGTTGAAAGCCGAGTGCACTACTACACCTCTGTACCCCAGCTTCCTGACCCACGATCTGGGATCGTATGACAACACCAGCGGCCAAGTGAACCAGCAGCGGCGACACGCGCGTCGCTCGTCGCATCCCAGTGGAGCAGTGAGAGAGTCGCTATCATCAGGGTAACACGTCTTGCGACGTGGTTCAATAATAACGTGAAACATCGCGTCATCATTCACGATTTCCAGGTCAATGTGGGTGTGTGTGTGTGTGTGTGTGTGTGTGTGTGTGTGTGTGTGATACTGGACACAGGCATGACCGGTCATTAGAACATAATGTTCCATGAGAACCCCAGAGGCAGGGCTGTCCAGGGCTCGCTGCCGACATGGTGTATACAAGGGATACTTAGACCGCCATGGATGGGGGTCAGGAGCTACAACCCACAACAACCATAGTTCTTCAACGGAGTTTTTATTTATCTTTTTATCTTTTTCACAATGACAACACCTGGCTTATTGAAGCAGACGTCCTGTCAGTCAGCCGATACAAGCATGAACTGTGCAACTCTGATCACAAACTTCATACATGGAAACTATTGTAAGCCACACAGCCAATCTACCACCCTCCATTTGTGACCCTAACAAAGCTGCCGCATCCTTTAATCACGTTGCTGTTTGGTTGTTGGTGGTGAGGTTTGGGCGGGTGTGTATGGTGCTCGTCCACCCTCCCAGCCTCCTCACTGAGCTCTTCTCCTTCATAATGGACGAGGATTTACATAATAATAACGTAAACATTTACAATCCAACGACGCCTTCAGTTACAACTCGTCCAGCGACTATCGTGGTCGACTGGCGGGGAGGGAGCTAGGGGTTGTCTCCTCCCTCCCACCCCGCCCAGGGCGTCTCTCTCGAGCACCTCCGCCGCTGCCATAAAAGAAGAGTCACATCTAATGGCGTCTCACAATAAGCGGATGAATAATAGCGGCGGAGAAGATTTCATCACAGTTCACTGGGGCCGTAGGGTCGCTTTGTGCCGCTGCTGGTGTTCATTCATGGCGGCGCAGGAGGTGGCAGCTGCCCCGCGCCCCGCGTGCAACCTAGATAGATCTGCTGACGTTTGTAGCGCATGCTTAATGCACTATTTACCTCCCTAATATCACATTACATCTAACACTATTCATTAATTAAAACTCCACCTTTTAACGACTGACAACTACGACAAGAAAGTATTTTGTCACTGTGGATGTGAGTATTTGTGTATGTTGTTACACAGTCACCCCAGAGCCATGAACTCAACAATGTAAATTAGCCTTTTTAAGATAAGAGCGCCAGCAGCGATCAGGCTGACGGAGCGAGGCAGCTGCAGACGGCGACGACGCTCCGCCCAAACAAATGAATGGCGGGCAGCGCCTCACCCCACCCCACCCAGCACTCACTCACCCAGCACCAAGAGGATTAGGGTCACTCTCCCGCCGCCCTAGGGTTGGGGGGAGGAGGGTTTCATGCTTGTTTGGCTCTATTTTATGATTTTCCATGATAAGCCACGAGGCTGTCATGGGTGTCGGCCGCTTGTATAGCCGCGGGATGGTCCCGATACTTGACACCACCATGATACCTTCCCCACGACACGACCACGGATTAAAAGGGGCGCTCTGAGGGGTTTACCAACGACGCGCTTATTTGTTTTCGGTGGTTACGGGGAATGCTGACGAGTCGGGGGGGGACTGACAGATTCTGGAGGGGCACATTCTGGAGGGCCTACATGTGGTATTTCCCCTGGATGTATACAACTATGTGGAGAGTCAGGTCTGTTACTCTACGTGGCGTACAGCTTCGTCGTTTCCCTGCTCTTGATACACTGGAAAGCCAACAGCCAGAAACCCCGTCCCTAGAATGTACCCCTGAACAACGTGATCACATCCACGCCAAGGGTGGAGTGAAAATATCACTCAAACTAAAGTCTGCTCTTCCACAGGAAATGGGCCAATGTACCCCTCACCCTTCCTTCTCCCAGGATGGACGACACACACTAATGCTTCAGGACAGGTGGGGTGGGGGGGGGGGGGTTCAAGGCGGTTGGGGAAGGGGGAGGAATGGGTTGGCGAAAGGGAGCTGGGGTGCGGTTGAGAGGGGTTCACTCTGGTAGGGGAAGTGGTGGAAAAATTGACCACTTTGCATAATGCCAGGGTCGTGGTTGACTCCGGTCCCTTCCGGAAGGCAGGACGGGGGTTACAGGCTGGTTCGTACCAACTACTGGTTTATCAAAGCTTGTAGGACTTACCTCGGGTAAGAAGGATTACTTTGGGTAACTAGGACTCCCTTGAGTAAGTAGGATTACCTATGGTAAGTAGGACTACCTTGGAGAATAATCAAGCCTGCTTAATGATGTAGGTTCATGATACAACATTGGTATAAGAAGGTGTCAACTCATAACCAGGCATGCGGTGTGAGTTCACAACAGAGGAAGGCGGGCAGTGTCAGTTCCAGGTGTATTGCATCAATTCAAAACAAAGCAGTGCAGATCATATCATATCGGTTCAAGGAACATCAAGGCCTCTCCTGTACATGTGACGAACAAAGAAGACTTGATGGTCTACGGCGAGGATCATATACTGTAATAATAGCATCTTACATTCCTGATCTTCATAGACGGAGACACGGTAGTAACCACTAACCAAAATAAAGTACAGAGACAGTAAAGCAGACGCCTCCCTCCCAACAACCAATACTGATAGAGACAAGACAGTAAAGCAGAGGTGCTGCTCCTCCCCATGCATAATTACCTCAGTTACATTAGCTGGCAGGTAGATACCTTTGGAGGAGCAACAAGCAGTATGTAGACAGAGGATATACTTACATGGAAATTCTTTAGGAAAGACTGAACGTGCAACACACACTGATTTAATTCCAGCGGCAGGGTACCCTTGCCAGGCTGGATTCCAGCTTCGAATCGAAAAAACAAAGGAAGTTGATACATAAGCATGTCATACTCACAATCTTGATCAGGGTTAACCACGGATGCTTAATATCATTAGAGTATCTGTCTTACTGAAATTCAAATACAACAGGAGTCTTTACCTCGACGATATCTGATGGCACTTTTCTCCAGCGTTCTATAACTCTACTGAAGAAAAATAATCCCCACGTATGCAATACTCCAGCTTCCCTTTAACTTCAACGTTATTTCTCCTCACTGTATCGCTAACTAAAGAAAAAAAAACCTCACGTGAATCATACTGTCGCAGTTTTCAAGTATTTTGAAAACTTGTATCAGAACTTCTCGTCGTCTGCAGTTTTTTAAAGAAAGTCATTTTAGATAAACTGAGACTTTCTTCACGTCTTATTTTCTTCCTATATGCGAGAGTCAGTTTTTCTGCTCTTCTTTGTACCTATTCTAGTTTTTCTTTCGTCTTTGATGATGTATTCTGGCCAGAAATGTTTACCATATTCTGATGTGCTTTACCTACGGCGTTGCAAACTACTGTCTTTATTTCTATTGTTTACCCCGCCAGGTTTGTAACGTAATATTGTTTGCTTTACTATATGCAGCCAGGAATTGCTTGACGTATCACGGCATTCTTCTTACTGTACTTCTAATAATGGTTTACCAAACATTTGTACTCGCGTCTACATATTTTATCACCATACCGCATTTTCCTAACATGTCTCTGACCACCAACCACATTAACTCGTTCGAATCTCTTTAAATCAACAGGGAAGCCTTCCTTTGTTGTCCTCATGGAACACTTCGGGAAGAGGCTACTGGTAGCACCAACCCCGCCACAGTCACCTCCTGACACCTGACAGCCTCGCTGCCAGAGTTGAGTCTTCATTTATCTAAATCTACAGGGACAAAGCACCTCAGTGATAGTATTGGTGATGGGTACATGGATAGGGAGGGGTGTAGGCAAGTCCAGAGCGTACAGTGGGTACAGTGTATGGACATAGGAGGGTGACAGGTGGGCCCGAGTGGGGCCTAAGGACCCACAGGGGTCCTCGTCCCGTCAGACAAGGGTTCAGGTGGGCCCAAGTACAAACAACACAATAGTGATGGAAAATCTATATCACATTGGGTTCACAATATAAAGAGGCTCAACAGAAGTTTCGGTGAACTTGCACAATTTACAGAATATAATGTTATACTGACAATTACGTACGGGAATCTACATAACTGGATCAGATGAATACATAATATGATTTGGTAAAATGAATACGTAATATGATTTGGCAAGATGAATACATAATACAGAATTTCTTGTTCCTGAGTTACACCACGACTATATCGGGCCCATCCACATTCATACACACTGCTACACGAACACTCCATTCCCAACCACAGTGGACACTACCACACGAAAATTTGTATATAAACTATCTGTTTACATGCTCCATCCCCCCCCCCTCCCTTTTGTAGTCTTAATAACTGAATCGTCTGTATCTTTACCTGGATAACAATTAATTCAATTAACCATTGTCATTATCATCAAAAGAAAACACTCGCTCATGAATATAATATAATATATAAATGTATGTATGTATGTATATATATATATATATATATATATATATATATATATATATATATATATATATATATACCTCGAGGAAAGTAAGGAGAGGGTAAGGATACTTAAGATCCATTAGTGAGGCGGGATGTCAGTAGCCTGGGGTGATGGTGACCACTTAACACCCGTGGAGGATCGCCTCCCGCGGGAGGAGGGCACGACACTACAGCAGCAGCAAACATGAGCCAGGCAGGGCCTCGGGCCAGGGAGCCACAGCCGTGCCGCAGGACAAAGGTGAAGGTATTTCAAGCGGCCAAACAGCCATAGGATCCCCACCACAGGATACCCGTCACAGGAGATTTGTCGTGCGTGTTGCCGGCAGCGCCTCCTGATGCCCGAGTCTGTGTCTGGCTTATCCCTGGAGAACATTAGGCCAGTATGTCGTCCTCGTCCTTGAGCCTGACACCCACACATCATGGCGTGTGATGTAGGAGGGAGAGAGAGAGAGAGAGAGAGAGAGAGAGAGAGAGAGAGAGAGAGAGAGAGAGAGAGAGAGAGAGAGAGAGAGAACACAAACACGTCATCCATAAACAGTGACAGCGTCACCGTCAACCACCACAATAAGGAACACCACCACTGCGCCACCCCAGCACGGCTGCTCTGACAGGGACGACTACTTGTGGCTGCAGGACAATGGGTCCGCGTGGCTAATGGATGATGGAGGAGAGCAATGGGGAGGTATGTAGTGTTCCAGGTTATTGTTCCAGCTACATCCCTCCTTCCCTCTTAGTCCGTGTACCAGCAGCCCTTGTACGGCTCTGTACACTATCGTCACCAGGCCTTGTATCTACCATCACCCACCCACACCAGTGGGACAAAGCGGCGGTTCTCGCCTCATCTCACACTCATTCTCAATATGAGTAACGACCTGGGTCTTCCTAGTATCAAAGACAGAATAACTAATATCCGGATGCCCTGACAGACACATCCCAACCCATGCAAAGACGCCTTCCCTATCTCACCAGATGGGACACACCCGTCCAGATCTGGTCACAGTTGGGCTTATAAAGTATGGTAACCATGAACTATACCATGAAAGACGACAGTGACATTATCAATACATAATATACATAGAAATACAAACGAATTCAAACGTCAACAAACCATTTGGTCCTAACGAGGCATTTTGTAACGCTGGAAACGAACAGAAAAACTCGAAGATCAATGTGGTAAGAGTAAAAAAGATAAAAAGATATTTAAGATGAAAAGCTGCCAACAGTTCGTATAGTTTAAGGAGGTGCAATATCACTTTTCCCACCTTTCCTCACAAAGCCCCTGCTCATATCACAGCCCGAAGTAACATAGTCAACAGTGACGCCCTTCATCACACAGACACCATCACCACTGAGCATGACCATCCCCAAACTATATACATACAGATGATTCTCCATAACAAACCACTGGTGCTGCCGCCAGTGATGTGGTTGTAACATGTCCTCGTAGTGTTTACAAACACTTGGGATCTTGGGGCAATCAATAGCCATCCCCACTTCAAAGTGAACTATAAACAATCCATATGACCTTTAAATTTGTCGAAGGTTTTAAGATATATATTCATCTTGTAAGGGAGTCTCTCTCGTCACTAACCGCGTTTAAACTTCCCTCAGTATGACTGTAATATGCACGACACAGGTTGAACTAAACTTCCCCACGCAGGATTAGAGTCCAATTTCTCTGGGTCCCTTCACATGCTGGGCTCAGTGCATCAGGAGGACGAGTAAGCAAATCTTTTGCCTTTTGCGAATGAAGGTGATTCTCGTCAAGGTCTACAGCGGGTAAAAGATCACGAACAAAAAGATCATGAATAAAATCTTTTAGACAAAGTGAAATGAATACAAGCATATCCATGTACCTTCATGTTATTATGCAAGGACACCCAGGTATAGTTATATGACCGACACTCTTAGGCTACAGATATTCACGGGTGTGTGTCCTTCCTTTTCATAATACGCAGGACCAATGCAAACTCTGCCACCCGTGCAACATTACGTATTTGACCGGTGTAGAATTAGTTAAGAGATGACTGTTACAGAACATTAGAGGATAGGTGTAAACATTTCTTCCATTACAATGTTTATCTCGGATACTTGAAATGTATTGGAATTTTGTTTATCATAAATAGTTTCTTGTTATTGTCTTGATAATCCAATCACTGTTTTTCATTTCTTGTAAACTGTTCACGTACCATCTAAACTGTTGAATAATTCATCAAATGCTCTCCAATACTTGTTCATACTTTCACCATACGTAACTTGTTATGTAACGCAGTCACTGAGGCCCAGTCCCTGGACCTTTTTTGTGTCCTCTGTACCATCTTCTGTGGCCACCACCCACAGGAGAGGTAGGAGTGCCCAGTAAAGTGGCAGCTCTTGTGGCAAAGATCACAATCACTTCACCAGATGCGTCACATGGCCGCTTTTGCTGCCCCGGGGTCGATAAGCATCTCATGAGCAATCACAACACATCCGCTCGTAATCATGCTTGCTAGTGGACAGTTGTTCCGTCTTCAGTGTTCACCACACGAATCAAAATAAATCCTGTCGCAAAAGGAGTGGTAAATGGAGGATTATCCTATTTATATACCGGTGTTACAATCACATGGCATAACGCAGGGGCTTATAGGAACTAGTATTACTGGACCTGCCATCCACTGGCTTCTGAAATCATTGTGCACTCCTCTACCAAAAAAGTATCGGGCTATTGTAGATCATTAGAAACTTCAGGCCAGGGGGACCAATGCTCTTATGGGGAGAGTATACACAATGTTGACGGCGACGGAGTTCTGCTCCGACAGGATCTGTCCACGGTAATATAAACATCTAGTGACTTACCGTGTCATGGGCACTCCTTCAGTGACACACTTTGAGATCATGAGATAATAGGAGGGAATTTTACACGATTTCAAGCTTACATTATCAAGCATAACAGTCAGTACTACGAAGACTCAACATTCAGGTTTAAAAGCTTTAAGTGCGCGATAACCAGCTGCTGCTCAGTATGTTTTGATAACCAGCTCCTGCTCAGTATGTTTACGAACAACCTCTGCAATGTGTTTCGTTTGGTCTTATCTATCTATCATTCCCTCTTTCGCTAATCTCTCTCTCTTGTTTCCTCCCTGTCTCTCTCTGTCTTTCCTATCCTCCCGCCAACATCTGGAAGCGGGACCTATATTGCAAGATTAGCTGCACCAAGGCGGAAGAGTCATCACGCTACATGAAGACACAAGTAAGTGCACGCGAGGGTCGGCCCAGCCCAAGGCAGGTGGCCGCCGCGCCTCCTTCAACAGCCGGATGGAACATAAAGCAGGACAAAACCAATGAATGAAAAGAAAAAAAAAAATAGTGGCAAGGTGGAATATACGAATGTGAAAAGAAATAAGAATAAAAGAGAGGAAATCAATGACAATACTATGAAATTATCTACTACGGACGACAGCTACAGAAAATGAAGTCATGTGGACTCTTCGTGCAAACATACATTCTAACAAACAAGTGATACATGCCAGTAGCAAGTCTTACTGGAGAAAACATATACACCCGAGTAAGCATTGGTTACTGTACTGAACTGTCATCATCATTCTCTCAGACTAGAATCTGTAGGCATCTATTTTTTTTTCTTTTATTCTTTTCATATACAATTGTTTCCCTTGAGACTGATATTCAGTATTTGATGGATGACTTAAGATTTTAAGCTATATCGATATTCCTTGTCAACTCAGACCCCATTCAACTGAGATCAGGCGGAAGTTGAACTACTTAGAATTACTGAAAGTTAAAGTGGCAGTTGGTGCCCACATCACTGCTGTATGTTGGTCATCTAGAGCGAGTCTCTCGTCATATCCCCTAAGATATTCCCGGAGTTCAGACGTAGCTTAACTCTGGCAGAAATATATCAAAATAAACAAAAATATAAAATAATGATACACCAATATGGCGGACTGATGGGGGTAACTGATATTCCCAGCAGCTCGTAACTGTTCCTGCAGCTCTCCTACATCCCTATCAGGCTGGGTGAGCTACAAGGAACGCCTCAGTTCCTCGGGTCTTATAATATCCCATCAGCCATAACTCCCCACACGCGCCACACCACCACAACAATCATCTCCTCCACCACTTGTCTTCCTTTGTCACACTCCACTGACTACCAAGTTACACGGAAGCCGACGGTGTGTGTAATTTTCTTTTAACTTATTTGTACTGTAGGGGGAGGGAGGTTTATACGTGTGGGTCCCCATCTATTGAACATTCTTTAAGATCATAAAACTTCCTAGAGTCATATATGTTGTCTGCATTAACCATGTCCCCAGTCATTCTATCCCATTCATCCGCCACACTTTACTACAAAAGTACTTCAGTGTATCTTTTTGTTTTTTGCTTAATTTCAAGTCATGTCTTCTGGTTGGTCCATCCCTACATCTCTCGACATGTTCACTGTCCACGCCATCACTTTTAAAACGTAGTAGTATCAGAACACCCCTCACTCTTCTCTCTTCCAGGGTGGGCAAATATAAGGACTTTAGCCTTTCCTTGTAACTTCGCTCTCTTGATCCTGGTGCCATCTTTGCTGCCCTCCTCTTCTAACTATATTAGCTGTGTGTGCTTCTCTAAGGGAGGTAACCG
Organism: Panulirus ornatus; assembly: GCF_036320965.1. Lineage (NCBI taxonomy): Eukaryota > Metazoa > Arthropoda > Malacostraca > Decapoda > Palinuridae > Panulirus > Panulirus ornatus. The sequence continues at coordinate 56,586,392 of NC_092234.1, read as the reverse complement.
AACATGAGAAGCCATGTGTGTGTGTGTCAGCAGGTTGTGTAAGAGCCTTGTCTTAAAGTTGAACCCTTTGTGTCCAACGGCTTGATACCACCTGTGGTCTGGCCTGGACAACACCAGGTGGTGCGGCCTTGTACCACCTGTGGTCTGTCCAGGACAACACAGGTGGTGCGGCCTGTTACCACCTGTGGTCTGGCCTGAACAACACCAGGTGGTGCGGTCTGGTACCACCTATGGTCTGGCCTGGACAACACCAGGTTCTCCCCGTGAATCATTGAGCCTGGGTGAGGCAATCTAACCCTCCAACTACAGCAATTCAAGAATAATTTCTCACCTTTTCCTAAGTCTTTCTTCAAGATCAAATTTCAAAAGGTACAGATTAGCTTGAAATACGTCAACTTATGAATTTCACTTAAAATGATTAAATGACTACGTCAAGTAAACATTCAGATACATAATCTTCAAGTGATTAAGATTTAACTCAACAGGAGTCTTGAAAACACAACGACATACAAAGAACGGGTGTAGCAGGCAAGTGTGGGACATTAAGACGGCAAGTCACAGGCTCCGAGTGTTTCCAGAGTTGTAAGAAAAATCTTTAAGGAGGCAGCGAGACGAGTCACGCCACCTGCACTCAAGAGAAATCTGCTGGATCGACAGGTGAAGGAAATGGCGGGATAGTCATCATTCAGCAAGGAGACATCATCCAGAGGAAACGTCATGAAACAGCAAAGCCTCATAGATCACCCATCAACAACTTCCTGTGAAACGCGTTTGTAGCAAACTTCTGCGACTGTGAAAACCATGGGAGCCCTCGAACCAAATGGCATGATGAGGTCATATATGCACGTTAGTACCAGCCAATTGGCTATTGGACTTCAGACTCCTTTTCTCTGAAGCTTGACACGGTTCAAGAGACGATGCAGAATTAAGCATCGCGAGTATCAGAACCTTTTAGAAGGCCTCACTTTTTTTAATCTTTACGAGGACGTTACGGTCCAGAGAGCCGGGCTGCGGGAGACTTGGAAGCGTCCCAATTCTGGAGGCGTTCCAGACCTGGAAAAACTTACACACTCAGAGCGCCTGGAAGCCTCGGCAGTATCTCGTATTCTTGAAGTGTACAAGAAAAAAAAGGAAGCGACCCAGATCTAGACGAGCCTCCGACCTACATCCGGTCACATCTTAAAGAGCATATGACCAACAGCAACCTGGAAATATTCAGACCGAGGGTCGCCCCACACCTGGAAGAATGGAGGCGACCTCGGGCTGGAAACAGCTCAGCCTTGTGAGTGTACAAGAGACGGAAATGTATTAACCATGAAAACATTCTTCCATTGGAAGTCCTACACTTGAAAATGTCTTAGACGTGGAAGTCCCAAATGCCAAGATGCCTTACACCTGTGAACATTCCAGCCTAAATAATATCCTCAAACTGAAAAGAAAAAAAATCCGTTTTAGTAACTTCGTAAAACTAGAAGTAACAGAAATAACGCAAAGTCGACTCATGCCTAAGGGAGGTTACCCTCCTGGTGCCAGCAGTGAGACGCCATACAAAAGCACCGGGACAGAGGTCTGGTGTGGAACCACCCACGGCCAGCACCGTCATAATACATCCTTTGTTCTTGTTATCATCACATCCAGTAGATCACCAGGGAATCCTGTCTTAACGGGAAATAAATAAAAGAATCTGTCGATACTTTCTGAAGTTACAGGACAAAAGATGGACCTGAGGTCTTCAAGAATCTCCAACTTTCCAAAGGAGAAAATATAAAAGCTGGTTTTATCTTCTACCACATGTCCACGACTCTTGGCTGTATATTTGATAAATACAGTCGAATTAATTATGATACGATAAATCAACAAGATTACAGTGCGCAAAAAGGGTAAAAAAACGTAATCAAACGCAAGATTTCCTACAATTTGGCTACACAAACAATAATCGCTTGCTCGGCATTATAAAGCGACAGAAAATAAGACGAACGGTGGCATTCCTTCCGGTGAAACAATTTCACTACATCCGGACGTGCTGCTGCAACATTAATAACGTTGTATACGATCTTCTGTGGCATAAACATCGTCGGTCATAATTTCTTAATTTCATTTCCTCCCGTCGTTGTGAAACATGACAGCAGCGACCATGACACCTACACTGTATTGCTGCTGTACAGTGTGTATTGCGGCCACCGGTGTGGCGCAGGGGGACGCCACTCAGAGAAGTGGAAGAATCCCAGAGAAATGTCATGGGAAAAGGTCGACATTGCGGTAAGACGTCTGCACCACCTTGTCAACAAGTCTCCAACAGCCCAAGTTATCAAGGTGACCACAAGAGTTCTTGGTGAACCCGCAGTCCTGGTGACCAGAAGACGTACCCCGGAGCGGATGGCCTGGTGACCAGAAGACGTGCCCGTGAGGGGATGACCTGGTGACCAGAAGACGTGAACGGGAACGGATGACCTGGTGACCAGAAGGTGTGCCCGTGAGGGGATGACCTGGTGACCAGAAGACATGTCCGTGAGGGGATGACCTGGTGACCAGAAGATGTGCCCGTGAGGGGATGAACTGGTGACCAGAAGACGTGAACGGGAGCGGATGACCTGGTGACCTTCTAGAAGGTGTGCCCGTGAGGGGATGACCTGGTGACCAGAAGACGTGCCCGTGAGGGGATGACCTGGTGACCAGAAGACGTGCCCGTGAGGGGATGGCCTGGTTACCAGAAGATGTGCCCGTGAGGGAATGACCTAGTGACCAGAAGATGTGCCCGTGAGGGGATGACCTGGTGACCAGAAGACGTACCCGGGAGCGGATGACCTGGTGACTGGAAGAAATCACGGAAACCGGCAATACGTTCTGCTGACGGACAGGAAGATGTTTTGGCGTGCTGGGGACGCGTTGGTGATCAAAAGCCTCGCTGGTGCCGAACAAAAAAAGTCGTCTTGGTGACGTAAGGAAAACATACGGGCGAGGGCTTAAGAGCTCCAGGCCATACCAGCTGTCTCTTAAGAGACCAAATGGTCGACGTTCCACTTCCTCACTAGAAGTATGACGCTCGTAACGACAAGTCTGGTTACAACATACAGCCGGCCTTCCAACCCTGTGAAGTCTGCTGCAACTGACGCAGGGCTGAGCATGAGGGGGACACATAGCGCCCTCCCCCCTCTCTCTCTCTCCCTGCCCATTACATGCTGCCACCCTCCCCCAAATATTTCCCTCTATCATCGTGATCTCTCGCGTAATTTTCCGCCTTGTGTATCACCACTTACCTTCCCATTTCCATCCGACCCATTCCATCGGTCTTCCCCGTCATGTGCGAGAGATATCCCATTCTTTTTCTCACCCGGAAAATCACCTCTTGGCCTTCCCCCTCCTCAGTACAGGACTGAGAGGAAAACCTCTGCCTCACTCTCCATGACTGCCTCTACTGCCTCTCGCTCTGCTGAGGATGTGTTATTATTATTTTCTTGTCATCAATATTTTTCTCCTGTTCCGCATCATCTCCCTGTCTCCAACATCTCTCCCTGTCTCAAGACCCAGTCCCCAACATCACTCCCTGTCTCAAGACCCCGTCTCCACCATCTCTTTCTGTCTCAAGATCCCGTCTCCAACATCACTCCCTGTCTCAAGCTCCCGTCTCCACCATCTCCCCCTCTCTCAAGACCCCGTCTCCACCATCTCTTCCTGTCTCAAGATCCCGTCTCCAACATCTCTCCCTGTCTAAAGATATCTCTCTACGTGTGTGACACCAGTGGCCACATACACGCCCTTACTGTCAACCCCCGTAGAGTGCCTCACACGGGATCTTGTGGCAACACATGAGTCATTCTACTCCACGACATTCAACACCACTCGCTTAAGGGACATCCTGTCCTCTGAGAGAGAGAGAGAGAGAGAGAGAGAGAGAGAGAGAGAGAGAGAGAGAGAGAGAGAGAGAGAGAGGTTGTACTCATGGGCAGGACTAACGCGTTGCGCTAACCACATGCAAAAAAAAAGAGAGGGTGCGTATAAAGAAAAAATATGATTGCAAGACAAATTGCGAAGGCTTGAACATCAAAAGGATATATATATATATATATATATATATATATATATATATATATATATATATATATATATATATATATATATATATATATATACAGAGAGAGAGAGAGACTACCAAGAAGAAATGGTACAAGTCCAAACGTGGCAGGAAGAGCCTCACAAGCAGAGAACACATCATCAACAGAGGCTAAGGAAATACTATATCACCAGACGCAAACAAAAGAAGATATTTCTTAACAGAGTCATAAAGTCTGGTTAGAGTGGACGTCTCTGTTGTTAATGCCTCTTGAGTAGGGGAATGTGAGGGTATAGTCCCAGTCTCTACTCTCATGCTGGTCTCTCTCTCTCTCTCTCTCTCTCTCTCTCTCTCTCTCTCTCTCTCTCATACACACAGTCACCCCTACACACAATTTCCATCGTAACATAAATTGGGTGATGGAGTTCAGTTGCCAGGAGGAAACTATGCTCTGTGGTGAAAGGTTGGGTGAAGTTTACGATGAAGGAGGAGTGGGGACCATATGGGTACTGCTAACCTCAACCACAGAGGGAAGGATAAGGAGGAGGGGGGAGGAATGGTTCAACACGAGATGCCAAAAACAAATGAGCTTCAGAGATGTGTTGTGACGGACACACAGGATACACACATCCTCACCGCAGAGCCTATCAGTACCTCGCAATCAAGAGCCATATTCCAGAGACATTAATAACCAATATGTAAACCTGTTCTTGTTAACAATTTCGACTATTTTTTTTTCTTCTTCCCGTTCTGACGTGATCGCCCTGGCCGGAGTTCTGCGTGAAGATTGGTAATCAAACTCTCCAACACAAACATTTCCGTGGCAGTACACCTGGGCTACCTACTGCAAGGTCTTGCTTTCCTATTTTCCAGCGTCGGACGGGGGAGGTTCCTTCCGCTTAAACATCCCGTCTACAGGACATCAGAAACTTAGGGTCCCATGACTCTCCTACGGTAGATAGCCTCGCCATGAACGCTCAGATCTCCTATTCCCTGACTTACTATGTACTGCCGTGTACTTTTAAAAAGCAATCTCTAACGATACAGCTGCCACCAGAACACTCTGGACTTTCATTAAATCCATCTGATGATAATACGGAAGTTTGATTAAATAGCAAATTTAAAAATGTATCCTCCACTTCCCCCCTTTCAATCAAGCCGAACCTCAATCTCTTTATTACGTTTGTTCATTAAAAAGAAAATACATCGGAAAGTTCATTTATTGCAAATCCTTTTTAAATACTTCCAGATAAAGGCAGACCAGATGGAAATAACAATGTGAAGTAATTTATGCTGCACATACTGTAACATTCTGTCTATACAAGTGCCAGGTTTCCAGCATTTCAGAATATGAAAAGATTAATACGGTGGGTCTATTGGCTTCCACATTTTCTTTTCATATGATGTAGAAAACTGCCTCAACTACTCATCTTTTCTTCCCCGTTATATGTCCTTACATTCATTCATTAATAATAATAATAATAATAATGATTTTTTTTCACACCGCCATTTCCCGCGTTAGCGAGGTAGCATTAAGAACAGAGGCCTGGGCATTTGAGGGAATATCCTCACCTGGCCCCCTTCTCTGTTCCTTCTTTTGGGGAAAAATAATAATAATAATAATAATAATAATAATAATAATAATAATAATAATAACAATAAATCTCCTCTTTACCCCAGCCTTTTACAAAATCTTATATCTAACATGCTACAAAATTCCCTGACTTTTCCCTAACCTGTGGGAGCCTTGAGGGTGACGGTTCGACCTTCGAGGACGACAGTACGACTCTTGGGATATGGTGACCTGGCCTTTGACCTGAGCCTTAAAGGGGGAGGATGACTTGCGACGATCCTGAGCCGCAGTATAATATGAGGAGGAACATTCCGCCAACTCATTCATGTTCATAAAAGCCGAAATAAAAACATAATGATCCCATTTTCACCAACTCTTCCATTTCACATTTAACGCGAAAATATCCGGAGCGTGGCAACCATTTACTGAGGCATTCATCCCCGCGTATACATAAAATAAACACTTCAAAGCTTCAATTAACGTTCTGATGAATTTTAACTCGGGACAACAAGTGGGCATCGAACCTGTGACGCGGCGCGGCGGTGCTGGCACCTGTCCTCAGCCCCCAGATAACAAAGGATCGAGTGACCTCCACCCTGGTGTTCCTGATCCTGGCATGTTTCACCCCCGGCCACCCTGGAAACACGACCCTGAAGCTGTGATCTGTGAAACACATCCTCCTGAATCCCAAGGCAATTCGCGAGACGACTTCACTACACAGGCCTTGGTTCCTTGAGGAGATTCAGTGTCTCGTGATGGGAGATTCAGTGTCTCGTGATGGGAGACTCGGATTGCTCCGTCTGTAGCTCGAAGCTTTCAATGTGATTCGAACACCGACTTCGCTGTCTTCACCAGCCAATGGAAGGCGCACAAAGTCTGTAAAACTTGTGCTTGACGCTCCACCCTGTATTTCTCTCCCTTTTATGAGGAGGAAAGTCAATATAGTTTGTTTCTAATTGACAGGAGGGAATGAAGTACGCGAGGTTCTGTTACACTGGGAACAATTCAGAACAATCTTCGGCCTCCAGTCAAGTGGTTGGTCTTCAGTCACAGAGAACAGTTGACAAGTTGGCTTCTCGCTCCAGCCCGACACCACGACCTGAGTCTTGCCTAATTCACCAGGGCCCCGCCTGGCACTCGCCACTGTCTCACTGAAGGACTGATCTCAAGATCCTCCACAGAACTTTAGGTGGTATACACTGACCACATTTCAGACATCAGCCGTGACTCAACAGCTGACTGTGAACAGTGAGTGACGGTCTGCGGACCAGGGAACAAGAGTTCCTAGAACACCAACATGGTCACAGCCTACGTTCATGAAGCCTGTAATATACAGTGGTCAGTTTATACTCAGGTCTCCTGGGAAAAGGAGGCATTTCCATACTGACAATAACACCAAGTGAAGCTACACAGGCGCTGTCCCTCCGGAAACCTCGAGGTCAAACACCCGCCACCAACAACCCGTAACCACCATTGAGTTAGGGGGTCGTCACGGTCCCTGGGCAGGGCGACAGTTCTCGCGTCTATTAACACAAGTCGCTATTAACAGGAGAAGCCAAGGTCAGCCTCCCTCGCTGGTCCATGTGGGTCGCCCTACGCCACACGTGGGAACACAAACGGGGGAGTTTGCTCGACTCCAGACGAGGATGATAATAATTCATCCAATAAACAGGGAGGATGACTTAGCACAAGCCGGATGACTTAGGTTCACCAGAGAAGAAAAAAGAAGATGAAGATAAATGGTGAACGCGTCAGTAATGGGTGACTGTCGCCTCCTTAGCTCGCTCACGACCCGAGGTTAATAGTTATATAATAAAGTTATATAAAAAGTTATATAAAAAGTTATCATCAATAGGCTGAGAATATGTGCCACTGAAATGTCAGTGACCTGCAGCGGCCCTACCCGGCCTGAGCAGCTGACGAGCTCCGACGTGGACACTCAGGGTTGACATCCAAGACCACCACAGCTGAATGAAACAATGGATCACTAGCGAAGATGTCATTGTTCTCTCAGTGTGCAACCATCCACCAGGGTATCGGCAGGGGTAACGACAAGCAGACCAGTAACTCAGCACCACAATGGCTGTCAGGCTTCCCTCCCTGGCCCAAGATGCTGAATTTTTTCTTTCTTTCTGCCTCGCATATACATGGACTCCTGACAGTCATTCCATAAACACACACACACTCTCCACCTGCCACATAACACTCCACAACACGTAACTCACACGAATTTACCTTTAAAGCCTCCTGGAGAGAGGACAAACACTGTCTTCTGGCGAAACCTAGCTGTAGGTACTGACCCCTTCCTACCCCATCTCCCGGCCTTCAGGCATCCTCCTTCCCCACCCCCACTCCCACATCTACAACACCACACTTCCTCCAGGTTTTCTCTGGTCACACACTCACACCCTAACCAGCCTGTCTCTCCCTTAACTCCTATATATAGTAACCTTACTTGCACTGACCATATGCGAAACGTCATTAACACGTGCCCCAATTTTGGGATACCCTCAGTGTGCATATAAACTTTCAACGTTTCAGTTTCAAGTTTCAGTGTTCTAGATTCTAATTTCAAAGGTCTAGTTTCCATTTTCAAGGTCTTACTTTCAAGTTCCTAGTTTCTAGGCGCGTGAGGTGAACACCTACCGTAACAACCCGCAGGGCGGCGCCCCTGCCTCCAGCGAGTCCATCAACTCCTGATGAAGCCATCAACTTCACGTGGTGATCCCCAACGCTACACAACCCTCAATCTCCATCACAACTATGGCGTTAATAGACATCCTCCACCACAACCATCCCCCACCACGACCATCAGAACCTGCCCCTTCAGCCCTGAGCGCCAGCCAATCAGGTTGCCAGTATACCTGAGGCACACCGGCTAATTAAGGCGACTGGGAGTGAACGTAGCTCCCCAGCACCACAGACTCTGGCCAGCCACAAGGTTGTAAGAGCACTAACACATGGATTTATATATATGTTACAAAAAATGCTCGGAAATTCATTACACGTTATACAGAAACACGGGTGAGTTATCCTTTCACATCAGAGCTCACTGGTGTTTGATAATTAAGATCTAAGCTTTTCAATCTGATAAGATGATCAGAAAAATGTCTAAAATTGGCGCCGCTGATAGAACCAAGGATGTTGGACGAGGGTTAGGCCAGACATTTCGCTCGTCTTGTGAGGTGCATTTCCATCTTCTTAAGTGATGGGCCTCAATTTCAATGATTTATTCCTGGGTACCCCTGTGGCCTCATGAGTATGTTATCTTTATGGACCTCAGCTACGTCATATATTCTACGTGGTGTTGGCGTCGCGTCTATTAAACCCATCAACAGCCAACCCGTATCTGATTCACTTTTTTTAACAGTAATGAATACAGGCCATGGGTACTCCCTCGGGTGCTGTGATGGCCTGTCTCTACATGGAATTGCTGGAAACAGACAAATACATGAGGATAATGAGAAGAGGAACCACTGGAATGAGATACTGGTGGCGACGTATTATCTGTGATGTCAGAGATAACAGACACCAACAACAAGAAGGATAAATGAAGCTGAGGAAGATGTACGAGGAAGTGGAATTCTAAGCGTGGAAAACCCAATCATCAGGGATGAGTTTGTACACACTATTCATCAGCTCAGAGTGAGAGAGTAAAGACAGAAGTATTGATCAGTACCTACGTGAGAGCTCTATGCACATGCAAGTGAGGAAGATTAGGATAATTATATAACTAAAGCTTTCAAGAACCTTACGTTCCCATGACGACTAATATATGAATTAAAGAACAAAAGAGCGAGGGATTTACACAATCAGGTAATGGCAAGAGTACGAGAACAAATGTTGATTACGGTACAGTTTCCTAACTCGAAGGAAACTGAAGTTAGTGAGAGATGACACGTGAATAGCTGGGCCGTCTAGCGAGAAGATGGGAAAAATGGTCAAGACCAGATGTAAGGAAGTTAATTATGATAATGAGCTCAGTCTGCTGTATCGTATACCTAACCATGCCTCTTCTTACTTTGGGGGAGTCCATTCGTGGGTTGGCAAAGCGCACAAAAATGATTTAAGAAAGCGTATACCATCAAATTCCTCAGTGCTACATGAGGATGAATAGAGACATCTACCAAACTGGCAAGGAATGGAGGTCGTTACATAAAGAATGTGAAAAGGAGATCGAGAATCAATGAGGCACCGCCGTATATAACATCAGTTTATAAAATAACCATAAAGACGAATGTGTGTGTGTGTGTGTGTGTGTGTGTGTGTGTGTGTGTGGCAAAGGCAGCGAGCGAGCTGGTGGTTATGGTCTTCCTGTGGTGTAGATAAGGTCAGATTCCAGTCAACTGTAGTCAGCTCTACATGGCAGACCCTGTGAGGTCCACAGGTTAGAGCATTGAAAAGTTTCTACCCGTCTCTTCTTCTACCATCCTTATATAATATATATATATATATATATATATATATATATATATATATATATATATATATATATATATATATGTGTGTGTGTGTGTGTGTGTGTGTTGAGATGTATAGGTATGTATATGTGCGTGTGTGGACGTGTATGTGTATGTGGGTGGGTTGGGCCATTCTTTTGTCTGTTTCCTTGCGCTACCTCGCTAACGCGGGAGACAGCGACAAAGTATAGAAAAGAAAAAAAAAAAAAAAAAAAAATATATATATATATATATATATATATATATATATATATATATATATATATATATACACACTCAGAAAAAAGAGAAAGAGACTCCCACATTAAATCAATGCCACGAGGATGGGGTGGGGTTGGGGGGGGGGAGCATGTCAACAATAAGACCCCCCCCAAGAGGATGGGGAGAGGGGGTGGGTGGAGGCTGGAGCGTGGTGGGCAGGCCGTGGGTGGGTGGTGGTGTGGTGAAGGGGGGGGGGAGGCGTCGTGAATGGCCTCCACTCCTGTTATTCTCATACTTGGCTGCCGCCCACCCGCCCACCCACACGGCGCCGCCGCCGCCGCATACATCAGCCGTGCCGCCCACCCGCCCACCCACCAGGCGCCGCACACAACAACAACCACCATGCCGCCCACCCACCCAACCACCGACAAGAACTAAGCCGCCCACCCAACCACCCACTTACACTGTCCACCACTCCCCGACCCTGGCCATAACCCACCAACCCTCCCTACCCTCACCACCCACACCGGCTCATCAAGTGCTCATCTACCAAGCAAAAGCGACAACAACGACCACAAATAAAGAACGTAAAGCTCGTCCAATCAGCGTAATAGACTGAACTATTCCGGGGCTGCAGTGAACACCCTGGCAATCACCACCTCCGCAACGCCACTAGATATACTTAACGCAAGACACATGAGAGAGAGAGAGAGAGAGAGAGAGAGAGAGAGAGAGAGAGAGAGAGAGAGAGAGAGAGAGAGAGAGAGAGAGAGAGAGAGAGAGAGATTCAGGGCCAGCGAGGAGGATCCATGGCAAGGAGGAATATCCGTTCATCTTCGCGAGAGGAGGATTTACAGTAGGGATTTACAGTAGGGATTTACACTAGGGATTTTCGGGGGAGGGATTTCGCTGAATTTCAGCGAATAATCACCGGGAGGGTTTACTGGAGGGAGATGGATGAGGGATTACCTCAGTGTGGATTATAAACATGGGTGGGATTTATGTGTGGAAATCCATGTGATAAGGATTTACAGAGGATAGAATATTTGTTTGTATTATATGTATTACGGGGATTTATATGGTCGTGGATTCATGACAAGGACATATGTGTTGCAAGACCCGACAGTTATATGTCCTCCATGTGACGAGACCTGACAGTCACATGTGCTCCATGTGACGAGACCTGACAGTCACATGTGTTCCATGTGACGAGACCTGACAGTCACATGTGCTCCATGTGACGAGACCTGACAGTCATGAGCTCCATGTGACGAGACCTGAGAGCCACATGTGTTCCATGTGACGAGACCTGACAGTCACATGTGCTCCATGTGACGAGACCTGACAGTCATGAGTTCCATGTGACGAGACCTGAGAGCCACATGTGTTCCATGTGACGAGACCTGACAGTCACATGTGCTCCATGTGACGAGATCTGACAGTCACATGTGCTCCATGTGACGAGACCTAAGAGCCACATGTGTTCCATGTGAGAGACACATGTTACTTGGGAACAGAGCAGGGCAGATGTACACGGCAACACCTACGTGGCGAAAACCTAAAGCAAAGCTGATTTAATACGGGGATTTACCCTAGATGTCGGATTACATTATGTACAAATGGGATTAGTCACACGTTTCATTCCCGACCTTCTCCACGTACAGTCGCACACCGGAACACAAAGGAATGGGAACGAGAATCAGGAATGGGACTAGTAAGAATATAAAAGTTGGCTGGGAATATCACCATATGAGGAGGGAAACTGTGAGGTGGTAAGAGAGAGAGAGAGAGAGAGAGAGAGAGAGAGAGAGAGAGAGAGAGAGAGAGAGAGAGAGAGAGAGAGAGAGCGGAAAAGTGATAAAAGAAGTAATAAAGAGAAGGGATGGAAGGAAAGGGAGGCGGCCTCCGGGGGATGACGACCCTCTTCCATCACCTGCTGATGGAGGGGGAAGGAAATGGAGAAGGGGAAGGGAGAGGGGAAGAAGGGTGAGCGGAGGGAGGAGTTTTGGAGGGGGAGGGGGATAGGGAGAGAAGGAAGGGAAGGGGGTGGAGGAAATACATAGGAGGGGAAGCCTGGCAGGGGATGGATGGAGGGAATATGGGGAGGAGAGGGTAATTAGGTAATACCCTAACCCTTCCGGGGGAGGAGAGGATAGATACACACACCGTCGCTGCTCACTCCCCCCTGGACCTGAGACACACACACACACACACACACACACACACGACGCTATATGAACATATTTACCTGCCAGTCACGACCAACCACGACTACCAATACTACCACTATGACGACGATGACCAAGACAGAATCAAAACACGAGAAAAAAACTCTTACTCCACCATTTCGTCCGGGTAAAACAACAAACTGCTGTGTTCGTCACCATATTTACCTGAGGCCAGTGAACAAGAACTGAATGGAAAATAATGACTAAATAGATGAAACTAATGAAATAACAGAAGAAAATGATGATTAAACATGAAAATAATGAATATACAGATGAAACTAATGAAGAAACAGAAGAAAATGATTAAACATGAAAATAATGAATATACAGATGAAACTAATGAATAAACAGATGAAAATGATGAATAAACAGATGAAAATGATGAATAAACAGATGAAAATGATGATTAAACATGAAAACAATAGTAGACAGGACTGGTGAGAGTAGACAGGACTGGTGATAGTAGACAGGACTGGTGAGAGTAGACAGGACTGGTGATAATAGACAGGACTGGTGAGAGTAGACAGGGCTGGTGAGAGTGTCCGGGAATGGTGAGAGCTGTGAGGTCAGAATGAGGCCAGCTAAAAGAGGTTAATGAGGGGTTTTCCCCGAGTAAAAAGTCAGATGCTGTATTATGAGGGAGAGAGTTGTACAGAATACACAAACTCCGCAGACCAGAGGTCCATGCGAGAGAGAGAGAGAGAGAGAGAGAGAGAGAGAGAGAGAGAGAGAGAGAGAGAGAGAGAGAGAGAGATGCCCAAATACCATCATCACAAGACGTGAGAGGAGCCACACCTGCTCCAGAGGCCACCACAGTGACCAGGGCCATGACCCACACCTGCTGTAGTGGTCATCACAGTGACCAGTGCCATGACCCACACCTGCTGTAGTGGCCATCACACTGACCAGTGCCATGACCCACACCTGCTGTAGTGGTCATCACAGTGACCAGTGCCATGACCCACACCTGCTGTAGAGGCCATCACAGTGACCAGTGCCATGAGCCACACCTGCTGTAGTGGTCATCACAGTGACCAGTGCCATGACCCACACCTACTGTAGAGGCCATCACAGTGACCAGTGCCATGAGCCACACCTGCTGTAGTGGTCATCACAGTGACCAGTGCCATGACCCACACCTACTGTAGAGGCCATCACAGTGACCAGTGCCATGAGCCACACCTGCTTTGGCCTCGCCTCACAACGAACGTCATCAAGAGAGCGTTCACACACGACTAACCATTTCCAGGAGGACTGGAGCCGCTGCATCTGTGATAATGGAAGGGATCTGGCTGACCTCTTTTATTTCCCCCACCATTTACAAAATGATGACATTTTACCCAGGACCACTCTCAGGGTGGTCCGTGTCCCAGCATAAATGAACTGCAGGAATACCCAGTCTTTCTCTCTCGTATTGACCGAGCAATATCCGCTGAACACTGCTTCCCCCGGGGGTTCCCCATATCAATATATCATTGTTATCGACCCCTCGTCACTTTATTATCCACCTTCCTTGCGCTGTAACTGCCCTACGTCATGACGCACATCCCTCGCAGTTTTCTTCCCACACAAGAGATCCTTGGGTGAGGGGGACGTCAACTGTCCCAGCTGGCCCTGGGAACAACTGTTGACGAGGACAACCGCTGTCCCAGCTGGCCCCTGGGGTATATCAGTGAACTATGATATGGCGAACTACCGTGCCTGACTGGTCCATCATAATAGCCTGACCTAGACTGACCTTAGGGGACCTAGGAGAGCCTCCATTGGTCAAGGCTGACGGTGAGTGACTTAAGATAACCTTACGTGGATCTGATCTGAGATGACCTGACATGACCTGGGAGATGAGCTAAACCTTGACGTCCAATCCTCACCTGGGGAAGAAAACGCACGAGTTAACACCTTCACTAGAAATGAAATAAAAGTCATAGTTCAACTAACAGTGTAGCTGTTTTAAGTAGTTCTTCTGACCTCAGCGTGCGCTACCTGTTCTGACCTCAGCTTGCATGACCTCACCTTTCTCTACCTGTTCTGACCTCAGCTAGCTCTACAGATAAGCTGAAACATAAATTAAAAGACACGGATGAATAAGACGAGATGAAATTGCTAAGAAAATGAATATAGAGAAAAGAAAGACACGAAAGGAAAATGAGAGAGGGAGATCCTGCTTCCGCACGAGTCCTTACGATGAGTGTTTCCTCAGAAGCAGCGCGTAGCGCTCACCGCAGGAAAATAAGAGCCACATACGAATAACGAGTCGTGTGAGTTACATGTTATCACTTGTTATGTGAGAGATGGAGAGATTGCATGTTGTGGATTTCAAAGCCAGCAGCCCACGTGTGGCTGAGGCAGAAGAGTGACATTTGACAGCCACTTGAGTGTTGGCTACTTACGGAGAACAAGAAAAAGAAGAAGAAGAAGAAGAAGAAGAAGAAGAAGAAGAAGAAGAAGAAAAGGAGAAGGAAAGAAGAAGAAGCAAAGAAGAAGAAGAAGAAAAAGAAGAAGAAGGCAAGGAGGAGGAGGAGGAGGAGAAGGAGGAGGAGGAGGAAGAGGAAAAAGAACATGAAGATGAATATAAGAACAGTCGTCAGGTCAGGCAGGATGCTGCACAGCATCTGAAAGATAAATATTCTGTAAATGACTTGTAAATCTCTTGTAAATCACTTTGCTTGCCCCAGTGGAGCAAGTCCAGGAAGTTCACGACGGCTGACGGTAACATATGACAGGGCGGGACTTCCGACCTAAACAGCTCGTCTTATCTGGCTCTTACAGGGAGAGAGAGAGAGAGAGAGAGAGAGAGAGAGAGAGAGAGAGAGAGAGAGAGAGAGAGAGCTACCTCTCGCCTCACCTCACCAGCCACACAGCCCGCGTCACCAGACGACTGTGGTGAGGTGTGGTGACACTGGCTAACCGTGACGGTGGTGTGCACTGTCCTGGTCACCATGGTGGTCTAGTGCGCTGACGGTGATGGTGAGATGATGGTGATATAATGTGGTGAAGGTGAGGTGATGATGGTGATACAGTGTGGTGATGGTGAAGGTCAAAGTATGATGATGTCGGTGATACAGTGTGGTGATGAAGGCGACAGTGTGGTGGTGATGATGGTGATACAGCGTGGTTATGGTGAAGGTGACGTAGATGTCATGATGGTGATACAGTGGAGTGACGAAGGTGACAGTTGTGATGATGGGATGACAACACCCACCTACTGTACCCACTGCCAGCAGCATACACGAGGCCTAACATAAATCATCCATCATTCCCACACCACCTTCCTCCCTACCCTCGGCGGGGTCACCCTGTAAGGGGGGTTGGGGTGGAGGGAGCTACTCCACCCCCAGAGAGCCTCTAACCCCCCTCCTCCCCCTTCCTTCCACGTCATCCGGTGCATCACAACTCAGTTACAGGGACAAAAAAAAAATATATTCCCCGCAAATACAATTTTTTTCCCCCCTGTCAGAGAAAATCTAGGGATCATTATTTGTTAAAGTAGTGAGGGAGGGTCTGGGTGAGGCGGGGGAAATTCCCTGCCCGCCTCCCCTTGCCACGCTGGGGTCCTTCACTACCATAATTCCTTCCAGCAAGTTCATTTCCAGGCTCTTAACTTCTTTCCCGAGTGCATCTCAACTGGTCAAGTTTTGTTCAGTATTTGCACATAACCATATTCTATGTAATTCCACGTCGGTAAATGTATGTCCATGATTTCTGAGTTCCCACAGCATACACTCTCCTTCATCTTGAAGATTTCTATCAATTAATGATACTTATCAGCAATCAAGATGTTTAATACTCCAGGTGTATGTAACAGTTTCTCCGTGACTGCCTGACAACACCCACCTACACTTACAGCACTTGACACAGCCTGACAACACCCACCTACACTTACAGCACTTGACACAGCCTGACAACACCCACCTACACTTACAGCACTTGACACTGCCTGACAACACCCACCTACACTTACAGCACTTGACACAGCCTGACAACACCCACCTACACTTACAGCACTTGACACAGCCTGACAACACCCACCTACACTTACAGCACTTGACACAGCCTGACACCACCCACCTACACTTACAGTACTTGACACAACCTGACACCACCCACCTACACTTACAGCACTTGACATCCTAACAACAAACCACCACACCTACAACACTTGACAGCCTGACATTAAACACACACACACACACACACACACACACACACACACACACACACACACACATCACACCTACAACAACACTTCTCAACCACACAACACACCCACAATACCCGAAATAAAATAAGACAGTGACGGGATCACAAATATATATTTTCCAGAGGAGTTCCAGGTATACATCCAGACACTCCAGTTATGTGTCACACGTTAATATCACTCAGACTCAACCTTCTCTTCCCCCCTCACCTATGCTTCACAAAAAGATATTCACAGATCACATGTTAGTTCCTTACACATGGAGACAACCAAAACTGAAGACTAGTCTAAACGATTCAAAGTCTTTAAGCATGAGAACACTTTTTCTTTTCACGAACACCTGGGCTGACTGTGTACTGACTGCCGCAACCAGGATTCGAACCTATACCCTTCGATTCCAGGCGGCCTGTGAATGCGTCAAGCCCAACAAAACTAACCAATACTCATGAAGGTCCATAAGACATATTTCTCCCGTTTTCTCTCAGCCATGACCATCGTCAGCCCAGGACGAGTGCCAGTCCCAGGTTCGACCCCTGAAGCACCCTGCACTTGTGAGCCCCCAGAAGCCTGCACTCACAGGGATGGCCCCTCCAGGTATAGGCCGGCTGAGGAGGATTCCTGGATATGTTGGAGTTTGTGACTCAGGAGAGCAACAGGGGAGCTATGACTCATGGGGAGAGCCCGGGCAGCCAGCAGGGGAGCCACGACTCATGGATCGGGCAGAAGGGATGGCAGTACCCAGGATATTAACCGTACGAGCCCTTCAGTATAGGACATTTACCAAGAACGGATCATACACTTTGGTCACAAACACACACACACACACACACCATTTCCTGCATTCAAGAGGTTACGTTTAGAACAGACGAAGAAAGACCACATCCGCCAACATCCATTCTCTAGCTGTCATGTGTAATGCACCGAAACCACGGCTCCCTATCCGCATCCAGGCCTCACAGACCTTTCCATGGTTCACTCCAAACGTTTCACATGGCCTGGTGCTGTCCACTCACTGCAAGTCGACCCTTGCTTACCATATTGTTCTAATTCACTTTATCCCGTACATGACTTTTACCTTCCAGCGTGCTCAGGCCCCGATCGCTCATTATCAGTCTCACTCCATCCTTCCATCTCCAATTTGGTCTCCCGCTTCTCCTTGTCTTTTAAAAAAAGACACAGGAATAAGACAATGCAAAATAGTATGACAACAGGAGGCTGCCTAC
The DNA here is from genome assembly GCF_036320965.1 of Panulirus ornatus. Classification (NCBI taxonomy): domain Eukaryota; kingdom Metazoa; phylum Arthropoda; class Malacostraca; order Decapoda; family Palinuridae; genus Panulirus; species Panulirus ornatus. The sequence continues at coordinate 56,568,458 of NC_092234.1, read as the reverse complement.
AGAACAGTTTCCCCGAACTAACAATATGACGACAGCTAAACATGGGCCGGGGAACTTCCTGCAAATGATAAGTAAACAAAGAGAATCTTAAAAACAAGGAAATACATGGACAAACAAACAAACAAAACATAGACTATAATCATGTACACATACAAACATACGCAGATAAAAAAAAAATACAAATACCTACAAAATACCCGCCAAAATCCTTTCCACTCTTAAAACTACGTTAAATTGGCACACAAGATGGAAAATAAACAAGAGTAAATCCGAGGTAAGAACGGTTCTGGACAGAGACACGCGAACAAAACGATAAAAGACGACCAGAGGAAGAAAGAGCCACAGTGCTGGAACATTTGTATAACGCGTAAATAACTCATCTATATGGAGAGTCACGCCTGCCCACGACTTATATAATTAACTAATTCACTTAAAAACACTTAACACTGTGTATCTAAATCATCCAATTTAAAAAACAAAATTGTTTAAAATGGATTATTTTCCTGCACAAACAAGTGGACTGGCTTTAATCAAGAGAGTAAACACAGCAGAAGGGTAGCAGCGCCACACTACTCAAACCTCAGCCTGGGGGTTGGGGGGTGGTAAAGGAGGCGGCGGCTTCCCCAACCCTCCTCCAGCTGTCTGCCCCTCTCCTTCCCCCCATCCACCCCACCCCCCACAAGCCCAGCCTATCCAGCAACCACTAATGGAGCAAACACTCAACCAACACCACCACTACACCACTATATACAAAGAAGTTTTTTTTTTTAAGTGAGGACGGATCCTTTAAACTGTACGTCAGTACAAACACGTGCACACACGAACGTGAAGAGGTAACACACACACACACACACACACACACACCATCTCTTCCTGCTAAGTTCCTGTGCCTTTTGGTCAACATCTAAAGATAGTGACAGTAACGAGAGGCCCAGATTCCTCTTGTTTCCTCTTCCTCCTCCTCAGCAGCAACAGCGCCGCCCCTGCTGGCACCTGAGGGCCAGGCATCCCTTCTCCTGAAGTCCTCCAACACCTGACAGTAACTGTGGGGGAAGATTAACCAACTTGGGTAAGGCAGCGACCACCAAGTCAGTCGGCTCTTGACACACCAGCTGACGACCCAAACTTCAGAATCCACGATGCCTTCAACCCTCATTACCTCCCACGCCGGGGTTTTGTCTTTTTGGCTTTTTTTTTTCATCGCTCTTTCACTATCTGTTTTCTTCTTTCTCAGAGGGACGATTATATCGGTGAGGTATTCTCTTTTTCGCGAGAGGATTCGGGCTTACCCCCAGCAGGTCGGTCTTCGCTCACTCACTCTCCCGCGTCACGGAACACCTGAGTGTGAGGTGCGCCTCCAGGTCTCGGTATAAGTTAACTATTGAGCTATAAGTCCGCAGACTTCTCGTCTCCCACGACGACACTCGTGTACACGACCCAGACTACCACCACACCCAACACGACATAATATACGAACAAACATCTATCTATATAAGTAGATTAGTATCTATCTACCTAAATAGATGGAGACAGACAGATACGCATCTTGGTATCTTTAGCCCGTCTGCAGTTCGGCCAGTTCGTAACTGGACACCTGTTCATAATTCGTCGGGTTCTGACGCCAGAGTTGCCAATCAGGAACATAAGGAGCCAAGTGCTGGCCAAGCTGGCCTCCTTACCCGGGTCCCGCCAGCCACAGTCTCTCTCTCTCTCTCTCTCTCTCTCTCTCTCTCTCTCTCTCTCTCTCTCTCTCTCTCTCTCTCCTTGCCTAATGACCTCCCAGGAGCTGACTATCTCACACACTCCCCCTCAAACATGACACCCCCCCCCCACCCTAACCTCGCTAACAACGCAATCCCTCGTTCCCTCGCTAACAACGCCTTACATGTATCTCCGTAACAGGCTGTTCCCGGGGTCTGAACTTTCTCATTAGGGTCGGTCTTCAGCACTGTATGGAAAATGTGAAGCAGAACTGAACACGTGTGTGTGTGTGTGTGTGTGTGTGTGTGTGTGTGTGTGGAGTCCTGAGCCACAGCAGTGGAGGGGATGCACCTCGGGCCAGACACGGTGTTTCCCCCTCACCTCACGAGTCCTCTCCCTCATAATTCCTAAACGCCACCCCTCCCCTCACCACTCCAGCCCTCTCACTCCCTCTCTCTTATCTCCTCCCTCACTTCTCTCCCCTCACTACCCTTCCCTTGTTTCCCCTCACTAACTATTTACGAGGCAATAGCTCTGTCTAAGGACCTTGGCGAGGGGCCATTAGGCTTGAGGGTTGTTAACGAGGGCAACGCTTGGTAATGACACCAAATGGCTGGTTCGTCTGGTCAACCCTCACCCACCCACCGCCCCCCCACTTCTCTTTATTCAGATTTTCTCTTCATTTTTATTTCCCACACCTCTGCTGGTCCACAGGCCCTCCACAGGTCTTCAGGGCTGGGAGTCAGGGAGTCTGGCTTCATTTCCAGCCCTGGACCAGGGGAGTGAGGGGTGGTAGGGAGGTATGGCCCACCACTAACCCTGGACCAGGGATGATAGGGAGCTACGGTCCACCACTAGCCCTGGACCAGGGGAGCTACGGTCCACCACTAGCACCTGAACCAGGGGAGCTACGGTTCACCACTAGCACCTGGACCAGGGGAGCTACGGTCCACCACTAGCACCTGAACCAGGGGAGCTACGGTTCACCACTAGCACCTGGACCAGGGGAACTACGGTCCACCACTAGCACCTGGACCAGGGGAGCTACGGTCCACCACTAACCTTGGACCAGGGGAGCTACGGTCAACCACTAGCACCTGCATCAGGGGAGCTACGGTCCACCACTAGCCCCTGGACCAGGGGAGCTACGGTCCACCACTAACCCTGGACCAGGAAGGGAAGGTACGTGAACCATGGCCCACCACTCCTTACCATGTAACCTCCCTTCCCCCGCCCAACAACCACCTCACAGCACACACAGAATACATAATAATTTCTATATTTACTAAATCATACCAACACATTTATTCGTTCATGAAACATTTATCGCCAAAATCTCGCTAAAAGCTGTCAGCACTAACTGCTATTCCCCGCGAGTACACTTTGCCACGATATGCAAATAGTGTGATACTAAATATTCATGCATCGTGATGCCTATGTATTGCACTTGCTTTGTGGATCCGTCAGTCATGGACGCGACAAAATAAACTTGCTAATGTCCACAAGGTCCAAAGTATGCTCTAATCACCCTCGCTCGAGTTAAAAGAGTCCTGGCACAACTAACTTCATCTCCTGAGATTAACAGGCCAGTCACCTCCGCAAGCAGAGCGCGCGACGGTAATTATGCAAATGACCGGCGTTCTTCAATGGACAAAAATAACATTAATTACAAGACAATTAGGGGGAATTCTCGCTGCATGTCACAGCCGGGTGCAATACTTCAGGCCACTTCCTCTCATGATTTATGAACGTCTTTGTGGTGCAAATTGGACAAACAAGGTGATGGGGGGGACAGGGTCCCACTGAGAAAATTACCAGACACTATGTGACAATTGCGACTAACACATACATGATATTTCTCCAGGCACATACAATTCAAATACACATAAAAACAATATATATATATATATATATATATATATATATATATATATATATATATATATATATATATATATATATATATATATAATGCTTTCCGACAGCAGGATTCGAACAACTACGATATGTGTGACAGCTGGATACGTTAACCCAATAGCTCCCACACAAATGGCAGTTTCGAATCCCGCTGTCGGAGGGCATTATGCGTTCTGCAAATGCGTGCGCTCATTGCTCTACAATATATATATATATATATATATATATATATATATATATATATATATATATATATATATATATATATATATATATATATGCTGATAACCACGAAGAAAATGAAACACGATAAGTGTAATAATAATATCGTCAGGGGAGATGCAAGAATGAGATAGAAAACGTAGAACAGTCAGTTGATATACAAGAAAGAGACGTATCTAGGACGCCACTGGGAAGCAAGTGTTTACCTCTGAGCACAGAGACAACTTGCAGTGCCGCTTGCTAATCACACCTCGCTCCGTCACAGAGGATGTATGTAGTATTGTCAGGCTCATCCCCTGTAAGGCGTAAAGAGCCAGTAACATGTGTACAAACGACACCCATACCTCGATTTTCAAGAGGGCAACAGTAGGAGCCGAGCCATAAAAGCGGACGAGAGAGAATCTTATCAGAGAGGAGACGGCAGTGGTGAGCCGTACCAAGGATTTCCACAGGGCGCGCGTGGCCGCTGTGAGCAGTGCACGTACACGCCGACCTGACCTGGGTGGGGGAACGTAGGTCGTCGCTGGGTATGTACTGCCGCACGCCCGGACTGCCGTGCAATCTATACAGGCAAGATTATATCTTATGGACAGGTGCAACCAGGTGATGATGCTCCCCCAAACCAACGCTTATGTTTTAGTTATCATTAGAATGTGTGTTAGGATTCATGCACATATTACATCTACCATAGTTAGTTGATCTAGATATTAAATGTGTGGATGTTAGCGGCCTTTCCTTAGCCTAATTGGGTCATTTAATATTCTGATGATGAGGTTTTACAGAAATCATGGCTTATGAACGACCATCGTAATCTTGATGGATCACCAACACTACGAACTAAATGTCAGAGTATTTGGTGTAATGTCTTTTCCTATTTTCCTTTATTTCTTGACCCATCCACCCAACCACGGATACACACACACGTGTGTGACATATATATATATATATATATATATATATATATATATATATATATATATATATATATATATATATATATATATACACACACAATCGTTATTGTTATCACGTACTTTAACATCATTTCTTTTTCACATCACCATCTGTCATTCAACTTCGCGCTACACTTCACATAACAGACAAACTTACTCCAACTTTCTCCACTTAGGAACTCTCCTGTGTGTGTGTGTGTGTGTGTGTGTGTGTGTGTGTGTGTGTGTGTGAGGGGTTGGGGGGGAGGAGGCAGGAGGGGAGGAAACACTCACAGCTTGGCCATTACAGCCTCAGATCCTCACCCCCACCTAAAAAATTCACACAAAATAATCCTCTTAATTATTCACGATCATTTAATGCTTTCCCTCTCCAATCAGGGCAGGTAATCTGGATAATCAGTAAATAAATCAAATCAATAAAGTAATAAGTCTAGGAGGGGAGTGGGGAGCTTGGTGGGGAGGCTACACTGTGACTCAAGCCTCCTCCTCCCTCTCCCCTCGTTCCCCACCTGACCAGAGGGGGTAGGGGGTTATGGTATAGCATTATGTGTCCCCCTTCAAGGTAGGCTCACGGAGGAACTTAGATCCTCTTTAGGGAGGATTTGATTAAACCTTTATTTCCCCTTTAACTGGGTTCTGATGAAGCCCTTCCTCCCCGTCAATAATAAATGAACGCTACAACCCATTCTTACCTACGTGTTTCTAATTTTCGCCTGTCTGTTTCAGAGCGTTTAGGACGAAATATTCGATATATATGTAAATTTCTCTTGTTTCCCCTACATCGCGACCACCAACGATTGAAGTAAGTCAATACACTACAACGTCTTCATAACAACTACAACAGTTGTGAAGGAGAACTACGACAGTATCATTAAAAACCTTAATCTATTCATTCAAACAACAAGTGTACAATAACTCAACTTCTATACGATAATTCAAGCACTTCCGTACGGCAACTAACCCGAGTACGATAACTTTGGCATACGATATCCCTGGAGTAAAGGCAACTAAATCATTCACGCTACGATAACTGAAATCATTCATTTATAACCCTAAAAGAGCAGTCTAGGGCCCTGTTTCCCGCGTCCCCTCACAGCCAGAATCCTCAGGGGAAGAATCTAATGCCTTGTACTGATTAAATTTTCAACTCTGTCGCTTCCACTACAGGTCATCGTACCCCTGGCACTCATTATATCCTCATTACGACTTTCTATATTATCAAGGTAAGTCGTTCGGTCCAAAAGTAATTAAAAGTTAATTAACAAAACCTGTGAGGAGGAAATTTCAACATTTTGCATCGGCACCCGTAGAAGGTGTAAGTGACCAGCAAGGCAAAATATAAACATTAATAATATCAACACGTAAGTGATAATGTCATAACTTCCACAACATTAAGAAGATAAACTAAATGTGTCACACGTATGAGAGTCACGGTGTGTTTACATTATTTCTTTACGAAGAAAAATAAAATAATAAAAAGACACCAGCCAGCCATTTTGCCAGTGATAACCACGCCAGGCCCAGGAAGATCACGAATCTCCAGGTGCCGCCAAGGAAGAACAACAACCCGTCCTTTACCGTCATCACCAAATACAACGAAACTTAACGAAGCCAAACAACGGTACCCGGGTCCTCCCACAGGTGAGTGAGTGTTACCCATCAATGAATGACCAACGGCTGGCGAAGCTCTGTTCACTGAATAAATCTAACACATGTTCGGCTCTACTCACTGAACAGCAAATATGGATTTCACGTGTGACTGACTACCCGGTCATGGCGTTCAATCTCGCTGGCAAACTGGTGTGTGTTGTGGATTGTCGGGAGGAACAACTCCAGTGGCGAACTAGATCCGTGCATAGTATTCCAGACAAGTGAACATCAGGAGAGGGCGCTCAGTCCCACAGAGTACAGACACACGGCGCTCGCTCTCTCTCTCCCACTGAATACATACTAATGGAGCACCACTGGATGCAAACGTATACAATAAGCTTGAAGCAATTAATACTTCACCAGCGGTTCCCATGCATATAGTGAGTCTATTGTATTGCAGCCTTTGTGTGTGTGTGTGTGTGTGTGTGTGTGTGTGTGCTGGGAGTGGGAGGGGAAGGGGGAGCCACCAGGAGCCTCAGGGGAAGTATGAATAGGGAGTGGAATGGACAGGTGAGCGGTACAGGGTGTAAAATGCTGGAATATATGAAGTGGATGAGGCAGGAAGGTCTTGGTGAGGGGGGAGGGGGGGGATAATGGAGAAGCGAGGGAGGTAGTTATAAGTGAAGGAGGCTAATTGGTTGTTTTGGCCTCGTGGTCTATCAACGACCAAGCCATGATCGTTAAGGGAGAACCACAAATCGAATCGTCACGATTAACAGCTTCTTCAAGTACGCAGTATCATACCCACACCGTACACGCTCCTACTGCATATTTGGCTCTTCCAGGAGACGAAGAGAAGGGAACTAATGGTGTGGGGTGGGGTGTGCGTGGGGTGGAGGGGAGGGGTGATGATGAATGGATCATGACGGGGTGAGGCTAGGGGGAGTGTACGTACGTGCGGTGGAACAGCCACGGATATCAAGGTTATCCCTTGTTTCCAGGACAGCAGAGGTTCGACCCCCCCTACACGTGAGTTATGCCCGTCGTGTCAGATCATGTGAGCCAGTCCCCTGTCGTGTCACTCACTGCAGCCACTCTGTCTTGACTTCTACTGCACCAGACAGGGGCTCATTCGCGTGGTGGTTCACCTCGTCCCGCAATCCAACAGCTAAACCTCGTGTGGAATGTATGTCAGATAAGGTCGTACATGTGTGTGTGTGTGTGTGTGTGTGTGTGTGTGTGTGATAAAAAACAGGAAAAATAACACTGAAAGAGAAATCCACCGCTAACGAGGGAAGAGCCAATTTTACTGACAACGAAAATGGTTAGGTTAGATTGACCCCTCCTAGTAATGGAGTACTGCTCTCACATCTGGGGTGGTTCTAGCTCTGCATCCTTACTTGACAGAGTCGAAAGCTGTCCGACTTACAAACTGTCCCAGGCTAACTTCTAAACTTGATCCTCTTGTCCAAAGCCACAATGTTGGTTCACTTTCCCTCAATAAGTAGCTATTACTTTGGTTTTTGCTCCCGAGAGCTGGCTGCTAGTGTGCCGACACCACTAGCTTGACCACGCAATACTTGGCAAGCTGCTGCGTCATATGATCATTGTGTGGCCATCAGCAACTTAAGGGTGGGCCGTTTTGATATCTCCTTCTTTCCCTACACGTCTTTCCTAACAACTATGGCCTGACACATTTTGAAAGACAGGCTTTTCACTTTCTCCAAAATTCGTAAATATTTTCCCTTTTATTTTTCAGTTTCATAATTCTCTCTATATTTCAATCAAGGCCTGGCCTTGATGTGGACTTTCGTCTGTGACTGGAGCCTTGAACATAGCAAAAAAAATCAATGAATGAATTCTATTCTACTGAGAGAGAGAGAGAGAGAGAGAGAGAGAGAGAGAGAGAGAGAGAGAGAGAGAGAGAGAGGTGGGGGGGGGCTAGTATCGTACGTATATAAATCATCGTACCTTACCATCAGTCGTCGTGCCTCACGGGTATTATCAATTAGGCGCGAGAGGGGTCTGGTGTGTGTGTGTGTGTGTGTGCGTCACACGAGAACACCAGGCCACAAGCAGCTGCCCACCTACTACACACAACCTAATCTAAAATAATATAAAGCTATAACACAATGTACAACTCTCTCTCTCTCTCTCTCTCTCTCTCTCTCTCTCTCTCTCTCTCTCTCTCTCTCTCTCTCCCCGCCCTGGCTTCCTGACGGGCGCTGAATCCTAAAGGATAATTCTCTGAGGTGATTTCACGTCCAGTTGCCAGCGACAGCAGCCGTGGGGGCCAGGGTACCGGTCCGAACGCCTCTATGGCTTGGTTCACTCACACGGCGCGTAATTCATCCTGATTCATTACGTGATTAATCGTATTTTCCTGAGAGAGTTCTCCCTGCCAGCCAATAACGTACGGTATTACGTTTTACAGAGGGCCCGCCTACACTCGTTTATCGACCAATCACTTCAAAAAAAAACCCGAGCCCTACTAGCCAATCACCGTCTAGAGACGACCTTCCATGACCAATCAGGCAACAGCGTTTTCCGGCTACGCTCTCTTTCAATCTATATATGTAATTACATATATATTTTCTCGGACCGTGTGTTGTTGACAAGGTCAATACTGGCCACGACCTGGTGAAGTTAATGACTTCGCTGGTGTCAATAGCAGCGTTGCAGAGGTCGGAAGTCGATCACGTGCTGCTTAGCCAGTGATGGTGATGATGAGGTGTTGATGGTGATGGAAGGTGATGGTCGTAATGGCTGGCCAGGTTAGGATAATGGGGGTGAGGTCATCAAGAATATATTAACCAACTTATTGATTATGACTCCTGGAATATGACCCTAACGTGTGGGAGGTAATGGTGACCGTGAGGCTCCCTCTTCTATTGATCACGGCAGGAATGCCTGACCGTTGGTGACCGTTGGGGAGCCGGCACTGCCGCGCTCTGGGAGGGAGGTCGACCGTACACCCCCGCCTCCTCTTGGTAACAGTTGCCGGTAATGGCCCTTGAAGGGAAAAGCCCAGCACTGGTGGCATAAACTACCAGTAATGACTGTTCTGACGCCAGTGCTCACCACGGGTGTTTACAGGTCACAAGCTGGTTAGGTTAGTGCCGGGTGGAGGCAGTTCAGCCTACTGGTGTTCTCAAGTAAATATATAATGACTGTCTGGCACAACTGGAAAGTTATCAAGGGATGGTCAGAGTCTGTTAGATATGCGGGAAACAACCAAGGATAGTTCCAGGTTGTAATGCGTGGTTATAAATAGTCAAGGATGGTCAATAACTGTCCCGACTGGCTGTGAAGAGACTGGGTATTGAGCGAGTTGAGAGGGTGTGGCAGATGACACCACGGGCCATTATTACAGACACCATTACCAGCTGGTCTACAGTCAACGGGAGGGAGGGAGAGCTGGTCTACAGTCAACGGGAGGGAGGGAGGGAGGGAACCATCCCCACCACACGGACAACACATCATCATCACCGCCAACGCCTCCGTCGTTAGTGACGTATGATACCCTGAAACTACCCACACCTCCCGCTGAGGCTCACCAGTCATACACTATTCCATGACAGATATTCAAATATCTATTTTCTCAGTTTTCAAAACTTTCTTAGACAATTAACGAGCGCCAAAGCAGAGTAAAACAAAACAATACTGGAAATACGAGGTAAGATATGTGATGTTCAACCACTGCCCTCACAATACAGACCAATTTAAAGGACAAACATACGGTAAGTGTGTGTTAAAAGTCTCCACTTGAGAACCACCATAACAGAGCTCTCAACCTAAGTACTATGGATTCAAACGCGAGGGCGACACTGTGCGTGCTAACAGGGCCAGAAACGCACCCGGTAAGATAGGTGGGATGTTCATGTGTGTTGATGCTGTACGTGTACGCTATCTCCACTCCAATGCCTGCTACTGATGCCAGGGGCAGGGTGGTGCTGATGGGCCACATCTCACCAGTCCTAGACCTGCTTTGTATGCCAGTGAGCGCCACTTCCCGCCTCCAGCCACCAGATCCTGAGGAAACATGAACTGAAATCCAAGACATCTCTTCACATGAGTTGAACTCGCGTGAGAAAAGTTTAATTTCTCTCTGAAAACACTTTGATGTGAGGGTCGACCCATGGTCCTATATCTCACTGGGTGTGCCTTGAAGAGCGTAGGGCTTAGCCTGTAGAATGTTCACTTAGCCTGCGGCATGTGGACCTGTGACGGCAATATATGGCCTATCTAGTAACATGATGGTCTGTGCGTCATAACCGTGGGGAGGGGGCTTATGTAAGCCATAACCATACCTACTGAGGCGGAGGTAATATTATCAGACAGGCCATCCTCAATCTCAGTCACATGACACAGCAACACACGCAACCGTAACAAAAAGATGGTGGTTGTCTGCGGTGATAGAGGTTGTTGTTGTAGTTGTATAATGGACATTCTGGTCTTGTATACCAGCGATAGATAAGGGAACTTCGAGAGTCAGTAGTTTTAACAACTTGTGTTACGCTCGAGGCAGGACGAAGCCTAACACTGAAGACCACACTGAATATCATATAACATTCTTCTACACTACTGACGAAGGGTTGAGCGCTTCATTTTTCGCACCAGCACTCCAGCCGTCATATGGCCTCTTAGCACGTAAGATGAGCTAATTGTTCCTCAGTTCGCTCACCCTTAAGTTTGCTGACTACACCATAACAAGTCACAGGTAGCGGCCTATGCTCTCGACATCAACTCTTTTAATAGCCCTACCAGTGGATGTCGAGGGTCACTCTCTCCAGCAGTCTGGAGCAGGTCTCCACCTGGGCTGATGTTCCGCCTCCAGCTTCTCGGAGGTAAGTGGTCCTCTGTACTCCACTTTGTTGAAATAGAATTTATTTTTGATAAAGGAAGATTCTTTTTTTTTTTTCTTTACATCCGTCGACCACAATTATAAAATATCACAGAAGTTGTCGATGGCTGTAATGATGGTCGTGGCTTTTCTGGTGGTTATGGTTGCTATGGTGATGGTGGATGTACCATCATCATTGGTGGTAGTGTTGACTGTAGTGCTAATGTTGGTGGAGGTGCTTGCGGTTGGATGTGGGTTTGCTGCTACTGGTGTCAAGAGTGAGTGTCGAACTTCTTATTACCACAGCTACCAGCGGCACGTACTCCTGGCCCTGATCACCGTGCAATCTCTTCTTCCTTGGCCAAAATTTTCTCCTGTTTCTACTCACTTCTTGCCCCAGACGTGGTACAAAGCTTAGACAGTCGGTGAAAATTGAAACACTCGTTGTAGAGCGAAAGATGAATAACATCTGACCAGCACCGACATGATGATGATGATGATGATGATGATGATGAAACAAAAAATATTTCCATAGACAAGTGACACTAGGTACCAAATACTGCCTACCTCTGTCAGTAGTGTCACCGCTGGACAAATATTTGTCATGTAAACAATAAAGGTAAACGTAAAATATTTACCAGGTGCAGGTTAACCCGCCACACCGTGTGTGTGTATGTGTGTGTGTGTGTGTGTGTATGTGTGTGTGTGTGTGTGTGTGTGTGTGTGTGTGTGTGTGTGTGTGTGTGTGTGGAGCCGGCAGAGAAACCTGGTTGTCTCGTATATTCCCACCATCCGGCCACTCAGGATAGTCTCATTATCACTCGGTGCTGAGAGAGAGATTTGCACTAATTCTCTTGCCCGAACAAAATCTCTCTCTCTCTCTCTCTCTCTCTCTCTCTCTCTCTCTCTCTCTCTCTCTCTCTCTCTCTCTCTCTCTTCATCTAAGCCGTCCCTTGCAAAACAAAAATATATTCCCTTCTTCCCCTCCGGGTCTCTGTACTACTTTACCTTCAATATTTCAGCGTCTCCCTCCTTCCATCTCCCCTCTGTTCTGTATCTCATTCCATGTTTCTCATAAAGGCCCTGGGATCGAACCCTGGCCAGGGAAGTGGCCTTAGAGATAAGGGATCTCTCGTTACCACAAACACACGTTCCTCCAGACATCAGCCAATGGGTATTGTTTCGTTCTTGAGACACACCACCACCATCATAGCAGCCTCGCATCTTGTCCATACGGGTCTGGCTATACTGCGGAGTTCCAGCCTGCAACCCCATTATGACTGGTTCCGGGAATCTCCCTGTATTACCCTCCCTATCCCTGCTCCCTTACTCCACGTCTTCCCTAACAGCACTCTCCCTCTCTCTGTTATTAATCTCCCTTACAGTGAGGCTTCATTTTCGTCCGCTTCTTATCCTTCCCATTCACTTAGAAGCTTTATAAGTAGGCCGACCAACGGCCCCTCCAAAATCTCTTTAATGATTTTAATGACGGGAGGAGATAAGGGCAGGGTGCTGGGTGGTTGGGTGGGGTGAGGTGTTTTTAGGGTTAGGGTGACGTGGAAGGCGTACGCTTAGCTTAGGGTGAGCTAGGGAGGGGCGGGGTGCTGAAGCAGGTCGGGTGAGGATGTATATATTTATACACACATCCATTCTCTAGTTGCAACGTACAGCTCAATGAAACCGCAGTCCCCTATCTACAGGCAAGCCCCAACGACTATTGGTTTCTTCTGACCACATCATACATAACGGTCCAGCCTCGTGTATACCACATCGCTAAAATTCGCTACATCCCATATCAATCCCTCACCCTCCTGCATGGTTCAGGCCCCGTCAACTCAAAAGCCTTTTCCATTCCACCAATCTGTCTCCTTCTCGGTCTCCATTTCTCTATGTTCCCTCCACTTGCGACACGTACATTCTTCTAGTCTCTCCTCACTCATCCTCCCCAAACGTCCAAACCATTCCAGCACTCTCAGTCACACTCCGCTTACTACCACGACTTTTACACTGTTGTCCCTTACGCGACCAACCCGCCTCGCATCACATATATTATTCTCAAGCATTTCCAACACAAAGTAAATGCAGTCAGACTGAGGTTACCTGGTGTAAACCTGGCGTTAAACCCTTACTAAACATTAGTTACACCTCAGAATGGTTGGGCGCAACATGTGGAGTGCCGCTGGGATCAGCTTTGGGACCTGCTATCTTCCTGACAGATATTATTGACATCTATAATACGCATTCGGAAAATATCTAAAGTTACAATGACACTAAACGTAATCATTTCCTTGAAACATATGGAAATCCTGCAGTATATGAAAATGTTGTTCCTATTTTCCTTATCAATCTCTTAACTAAGAGACTTGTGACGACAGAAGACTCCGCTATAGTGAGGTCAACATCATACTGACGTGGGCACTAGGAGGGCGAGTCCTTGCCCTTGTGGCCACTGCCAACACTAGACCGTAAACTGGGGTTGGCCGTTGGGAGAGGTCTTTCTGTGGTCATCTGTCACCAAGAGTGAATGGCTACTCTTTCATCTGCTCATTCACCGCGTCATTCACCAGCCCCTAGTGGTAGACCCGGGGGAGGGGGAGGCGATGGTATGGGGGGGATAGTATGGGGAGGGGAAGATGAGGAGGAGTGTGGGATGGGGAGAGAGGACTATGGGGAAAGGGGCAGGATAAAATGAGGGAAGAGACGATGGCAGCAGGGAATGGGAAGAGGAGAATATGGGGCTGGAGTGTAGGAGGCTGGGGGAGCATATGGGACGCAATGTAGTAGAGAGAAGTCTGGAAAATAAAGGACAAGACTGGTATGAACAAGAGATATATATTAAGAGAAATGGGAGAAATGGAAAGAAGAGAAGAATTGAGGAAGGGGAAAAATGTGAAGAAAATGGAAGGTAAAGAAATACGGAGAGAAATGGTAATGGAAAACGGAGTATGGAACCGGGGGATTTGTAGACTACGAAGAGGGAGAAGTTAGAAGGAATGTAGTGTAGATGGCGGGGGGAAGGTGGAGGGGCGGCCGGAGAGAGAGAGGATAAATAAGAGAATAATACGTCTGCGTAATACGACCACGACTCATGAATAATACGTGAGGGTGAGAGGGGAGAGGAGGGGAGGACAGGAGAGGGGAGAGGAGGGAGGGACAGGAGAGGGGAGAGGAGACGAGGGGAGGGGAGGGAAGAGGAAAGGAGGAGAGGCGAGGGGAGGACAGGAGGGGAAGAGGAAGGGAGGAAGGGCGAGGGGAGGACAGAAGGGGCAGAGGGGAGGGTAGCTGTTGTGATGTCACTACAAGAGAGAGAGAGAGAGAGAGAGAGGGGGGGGGAGGAATCTCAAACAATTCAATTTCACTTTTTGCCGTTTTATGCTCAGGGTAAAAGCGACCTACCCACCACAGTTGGAGGTACCTCAGTAGTTTCCACAGTTGGAGGTACCACAGTTGGAGGTACCTCAGTTGGAGGTACCTCAGTAGTTTCCACTATATTCCAACACTTGGTGGCCGCCACACACCCCACCCCCAACCCTACCCCTGCCCACGCCCCTCTCCCCCTCCATCTCCCCCCCCCCCCCACACACACAGCCTCCTAGGGACTCCCTCCTACACAAATATTGCAACCGACGATAAGCCACTACCGACCATCCCTGGCCACCATTACTCACAGACAACTGATCAACAATCCATCACCCTACGATCCGTCCATCAACCAACATCAGGCGCCCCATCAACTCCCCAGCAACGCCCCAAACAACTACACCAACCAACTGCCTCTCAACCAACCAAACCTCCCCCACCCCACCAACCAACCCCTACTAATCCCCCACAATATGGCCCCCCACCTCCCACATCCCCCTAACACCCTGGTTCCTATTTATAGCCTCGTTAGGGACGGCCTGGGATACTCCGGACGATTGGCGTGTGTGTGTGTGTGTGTGTGTGTGTGTATACTATCAGTAAAGTGCTACGAGAGATTCGTACACCCGTGTTGACCAGTCTTTTAACCCTATATATATCTACAACAATACTCCTGCGTACGTATGCGTACCTTAAGGGCTGTTCTTAGGTCCCCCTGCTTTCTCATGCCCTCCGTGGTGGACACCTCTGTGGCCCTCAGCCTCACAATGCAGCTCAGTCTCTTCTTGCTCTCCTTTCAGTCCGATCTCTGCGCTTCTGTAGCTGCGGTGACCAGACATGCGAGGCATACATAGTCCAGCTGAACTGCGCCGGATGTTGAGAATAATTCATCAGACATGTCCTTGTCCTAACGTAAGCCAAGTTCCCATTTCATCGATCAACCCTTACGAAAGGATGAACAGCTGGGTTGACTGTGGACCGCCTGCCGCAACCAGGATATCAGCCTAGGTGTCATTCACACGCACACGCACACACACACACACACACACACACACACACACACACTCCTATAATTCGTATCCCGTTAAGTAACAGTCTCACTAAGAATCTTTTTCCCTCTCACTAACCTAAACGAATTGAACTGAATCTCATTATCCACTTATCTCCCCAATTACGGAGTCTGTCTCGGTCGTCCAGGAGGCTAATGCAGTCATTATCATTCTTTATTCTCTTATGACCTCGGCATCGTCCACAAATAGGCAATTTATTTACATACACAGAGAACAACAACGGGCCCGACACCGCGCCCTGTGGCAGGCCTCTAGCATAACCACGGCCTTCTCTGCTCCCCCACCCGCTTAAGCGAGGGAATCTGTTCCTCATCCCTGGCGGTAGATCTTGTATTTTCATCAACCTCCAGTGGCCTATCGGGAACAGTGTCAAAGGCTTTCGGGCATTCTACGGTCTACCCATCCCTCACTTTGATCTATGATGGATCTAACCCTGTCACAGAGGTCGCCAAGATTGGGTTTGCATGACCCCTTTTCCTTGAAACTTTGTTACCTTTCAGTGTGTGTGTGTGTGTGTGTGCATATGTGTGTGTGTGTGTGTGTGTGTGTGTGTGTGTGTGTGTGTGTGTGTGTGTGTGTACGTGTGTGTGTACGTGTGTGTGTGTACGTGTGTGTGTACGTGTGTGTATGTGTGCGTGTGTGTACGTGTGTGTGTAGGAAAATCTTGACACGTGACTTACTGTGAGAAATGAACGTAGTGAGGAAACACGCAAAACCTCGGTACGGTACCTGCAAAGAGAGAAAAATGGAGTATGGTAATGGGTTCGTGATCAAGACGTACGGCCAGTCTACACGGCACGGTGAGAGAGAGAGAGAGAGAGAGAGAGAGAGAGAGAGAGAGAGAGAGAGAGAGAGAGAGAGAGAGAGAGAGAGAGAATAATTACCAACAACAACAACCCTTAATGAACACCACAGGAACATAATCCTAGGGACCGCCCCCTAAACCCTATCCTTCCCTCCTGACTTTCCTCCCACGACCACATACTCAGCTCTCCCCTCCTCAGCCCCCTCCACCAAGCTCCCAGCCTTCCTCACACACACACACACACACACACACACACACACACACACACACACACAACACACACAAACACACACACACACACACACACCTCCCCACAGTCTCCCTCTTTCAATAATCAATAACGGGGCGCCATACCTGAGGAGTCTACTGAGCCCCAACCCATCAGCAGGTAGGTCGGTGAAGCAGTCACGGTGCTCCATAAAATCCACTCATGTGGCCAGATTCGTCTCAGCAACACCCTAGGACGCACCTGTTGTAGAGACCCCAACAGAGGAGGCTTTTATACGGTACTGGTTAAAAGATAAGGAAGGTAATGTTTTCTGCAACCGTGTCTCCTCAGACGATATCATTTGTATCACAAGTGCTGAGCCAGAGGGTCGGGTCTTGTACCACAAGTGCTGACCCGAAGGGTCGGGTCTTGTACCACAAGTGCTCATCCAGAGGGTCGGGTCTTGTACCACAAGTGCTGACCCACCCAGGGTCGGGTCTTATATCACAAAAGCTGACCCAGAGGGTCGGGTCTTGTACCACAAGTGCTCATCCAGAGGGTCGGGTCTTGTACCACAAGTGCTGACCAACCCAGGGTCGGGTCTTATACCACAAGAGCTAATCCAGAGGGTCGGGTCTTGTACCACAAGTGCTGACCCGGAGGGTCGGGTCTTGTACCACAAGTGCTGATCCAGAGGGTTAGATTTACTACCGCAAGTGCTGACCTAGAGGACAGGGTCTTTAAATACTGAAGATCTAAAGCCGTCTCACTGTGGTCTTCCACGTAATTCCCATGATCTTCAACAACAGCAAGTAGGCAACATGCGCCTCCATCAGTACAATCTGGTGTCTGGGTCACCAGCTTTGACCACGTGATGATCACACTACGTTCGTGACACAGGGTCAATACCTGGGCCAACAGTCTGACACAGTCTAATGGTGATCTTCACCTGAACTATATATCTGACTGGCTTTGTGCAACAACTGCTAACTGGGCTATATATATATATATATATATATATATATATATATATATATATATATATATATATATATATATATCCTTATCCCAGTCTATACTATGATCAGTGGCAGGATTAGATTTCACTCTGTATATCCCTACGAACCAGCCATCGTAAGACGAGCATACCTCTTACATCACAACTCCAGGTCCCGAACTCCATGGAGCAGAGTAATCAGTGTTTAATGTTGTGGTCTACGTACGGAATCAACCACTTTGTTATCCACGACCCACACTGGGTTGTCAATATTCTCCCCTCGGGCCGACGCGCCCCCTTACCTCCCCTCCCCACCCTACAATGGGGTGACGTAGATTGGTCATTATTATGGACTAATTGAGAGCTTATATTCAGATGTGTCCTGCTCTGCGATTGGCTGAAATTTCTGCCCCGGTCGGTGATTGGGTGGCGCTGCTCGTTAATCCCCCCTTCCTCTCGGAATATGATTGGGAGAAGATTCTGCCATACCCGTGATTGGGACGCCTGGCTGGTGTTGCTGCCTGGCCTCGACTGGCTGACTGGAGCGCTGCAGTTACTGACTGGTGATCTATGACCCGTTACCTCACAGTTACTGACTGGTGACCTATGACCCGTTACCTCAGTTACTGACTGGTGACCTATGACCCGTTACCTCACAGTTACTGACTGGTGACCTATGACCCGTTACCTCACAGTTACTGACTGGTGATCTATGACCCGTTACCTCACAGTTACTGACTGGTGACCTATGACCCGTTACCTCACAGTTACTGACTGGTGATCTATGACCCGTTACCTCACAGTTACTGACTGGTGACCTATGACCCGTTACCTCACAGTTACTGACTGGTGATCTATGACCCGTTACCTCACAGTTACTGACTGGTGACCTATGACCCGTTACCTCACAGTTACTGACTAGTGACCTATGACCCGTTACCTCACAGTTACTGACTGGTGACCTATGACCCGTTACCTCACAGTTACTGACTGGTGACCTATGACCCGTTACCTCACAGTTACTGACTAGTGACCTATGACCCGTTACCTCACAGTTACTGACTGGTAGTCTATGACCCGTTACCTCACTGTTCATCATCTGCCCTACCACTGTACACTTGTCACAAGTCAACCACCAAGAGCAACAGAAACACTCGACTCTGTCAAGTAAATACACACTTGAACTACAGTGACATCATGAATCACGACAGTGACATCATGAATCACGACAGTGACAACATGAATCACGACAGTGACAACATGAATCACGACAGTGACATCATGAATCACGACAGTGACATCATGAATCACGACAGTGACAACATGAATCACGACAGTGACATCATGAATCACGACAGTGACATCATGAATCACGACAGTAACACCATGAATCACGACAGTGACATCATGAATCACGACAGTGACAACATGAATCACGACAGTGACAACATGAATCACGACAGTGACAACATGAATCACGACAGTGACTTCTTGACGACATCATAAACTAACAGCGTAACGGGACCCCAGATTCTCAGATCACAAGGGCCCGCCACACCATTGTTAAGTTCGGTGCTTCAGTATCGCCCACCAGCGGGGGAGGCGCCACGTGAAAGCGTATCATAAGACACGAAAATTCGCACTTCACTGACGTCTGTTCCTGACACCTCTGACGTGAACCATCACACAACCTCCTCTCATGACCCCTGGCCAGAAAGGTCATCAGGTCACTTCTCCAGAGGGCTATAATGACCTTTAACATCGATTTTCTTTCCTCCCCAGGACAGACAGAAGGGCTAATGGGACTAATAACATCTGTAATTGGTAATTCATCTTATTCGTTTCGAAATTCTTGGGGGTGAAAAAATATCCCATATCAGATACTCCGTTTCCCACGGTGGCACGGGGAGGTCCATGCTAGTACCACTACATCGGCATGACTCGTAGAATGCTTACGCCTCTCATCCACATATTTGCCGCCTCTCCCCTCCCATCTCACTCACGCACTCCCTGCCTCTCCCCTCCCATCTTACCCACGCACTCCCTGCCTCTCCCCTCACATCTCACCCACACACTCCCTGCCTCTCCCCTCCTATCTTACCCACGCACTCCCATCCTCTCCCCTTCCATCTTACCCACGCACTCCCTGCCTCTCCCCTCAAATCTTACCCACGCACTCCCTGCCTCTCCCCTCCCATCTTACCCACGCACTCCCTGCCTCTCCCCTCACATCTCACCCACACACTCCCTGCCTCTCCCCTCCCATCTTACCCACACACTCCCTGCCTCTCCACTCCCACATCACTCTTAGTTCACCCTCACCTCACACTCATCCTTCCATCATCCACCCCTCCCACCCATCACCACACCGAGCCACTTCCCTCTCCCAGACACTCGTTCACTTCTCCCCCACACACACCACCACCACCACTTCTCGTTCCTTGTATTCACCTCCCTCCCATTCGTCAGGTCAGGTGGGGTCATAACCTCACTAACAAGGTCTGGGAAGATCATCTTCCATGACCCACCGTCCAGAAGGACACCAGCAGCACCAAGGACGTTCCCTGGGTCAACACTTACAGCCTGCCACCGGGCAACCCACTCCCACTTTCCAAACTTCATCATCATCTTCCTCAGGTTAGTCTCCACCTCCAACCTCCTCCCCAGATGGATGCCAGGCGTTCCTGTGAGACAACTTGGCCACCTACATCCATCCAGCCTCCTCACGAGCCCAGGTTAATCTCATCTCTACCTCACTCGGCTCATGGTGACCTAACACACTACACGAGAGCCAAAAACGGAGCAAAGATTCCAGTCCATGAGAAAACGGACGGTACGAACGTAGCTGGTAATGGGCGACAACGATATATATTAATAGCTTCGTTCAAGATGTGTCATCGTCCGGGTGACTTTCAACTCTCGCGGTACAGAACATTTGATCCCTGAGAGTCCTCGAGAAAAAGAGGAGGAGGAGGAGGAGGAAGGGGCTATCTTTAGCAGCTGAGCTGGCTTAATGAGAGAGAGAGAGAGAGAGAGAGAGAGAGAGAGAGAGAGAGAGAGAGAGAGAGAGAGAGAGAGAGAGAGAGAGAGAGCGCGCACCAGCCAGGACGACCCACCTTTCCCAACAGGAAGGAGGTTTGGAGATATCGGAGAGCGTTGAGAAGGACGGAAGAGATCCCGGGCCCTTTGAAGAGGTCCAGGGCCAGGTTGAGAGATGATAGAGATTACAGGGTCTCACGTCCACCACAGATAAGACCACCACCACCACCACCTGCCACCACCACCACCTCGCTTTGGTCTTCCTTCATCGCAGGTGGTGCGACGCTTGACCCACACGCAGGTGTATGTCTCCCAAGATTGTGAGGACTTTTCTCGCTCTAAATGAATTCTAAAGAATTTCTTTTGACAACTCTAAAACTGTATGAACGTTCTGACTTATTGTTAAAATATATATACGTATCATATATCCTATATCATATACTCTCGCATACATTTCTTCCGAAGCGCAACACAATTCTGTGAAAGAGTAAGAGAAATTATTTAACAAATGACAAAACAGTTTTTCACTCGAATACTGTAAGAAATGTTGTTAAAATTTCAATAAATTTTCAAACAGAAAAATGTGACATTCCAAATTATCGCTCAGGGATATTCACGAATAATTGGCAGTTAAAACTGGATGTCAAAATGAATAGGTATAAATTAATTGTGAAAAGCTGGAATGAGTAAATAATAAATAAAAAATAACATTCATGTTCATCACGTTTAATATCTTCTCTTTCCAGAATACATAAAACAAATATTTTCCACATTCACTTCCTCGATGAACGATGACTTAGGACAAAAAAAAAAGTCCAATGAGTAATAGAAAACTTCAAACATCTTTTCTGTCAATTGTCTTGTTACGTTTCTAATCACGACCTCTGGTTGTTTTGTCTTTTTCTGCTTCAAGAATCTATTCACCCTCGATAATGTCAAGGTGGGTGAGAATCTTCCAGGTGGGTGAGAATCTTCAAGGTGGGAGAGAATCTTGAAGAACGAGTTCAAGTCGTCCAATTCTGTTCCGTTCTTCTATGGAGGATAAATCTCTGGCTTCTGACATCTCATTATACTTTGATTCCCTCAGTACTGATACCACGTTAGTTCCCTCCTCTTCTAGACCTTCTCTGATATTTCTTTATGTTTCTTTAAGAGAGATGAACTAAAATAAAAGGAATATTCTAGTTTTGGCAAAACATACGCTGTATAAAATGAACAGAACATTTCCTTATTCGTGTGCTGAAATGTGATATTAACAATTGCCAGAAGACAATTTGCTTCCATTACAGTCCTCATGAGGTGGAGCTCTGGAGGCAAGTTATATACAATGTCGACTTCGAAGTCCCTCGCACACACACAGTCCTGAAACTCATTTCTTGCTACATAATAATCGCATCGTGACCTTCTTTCTTTGCATCTGCTCGGGTTAAAATTTCCTGACCAACTTTGGAGTTTGTCTACATCTTGTAAGCTGATGCAATCCTCATCATTCTTTTCCTCACTTCAGACCTTGGCATCACCCGCAAACACATTCAGGTCATTCTGGCAAGTCGTCTACTTAGATCAAGAAAGTTATGGTCCCAAGAGCGAGTAGTCCTGCGGTACACCACTAGGTAACCCTAACCCATTCAGAAAAGGCTCATCTGATGTGCGTCCTTTGTTCTCTTTCACAGAGGCAATTCTATATCCAGTGAGAGAGTCAGTAGGACAGTAAGGTGGTTTAAACCTTATTGGTTGTGATAGGGTCACAGCTCGCTCCTCTCTCTCTCTCTCTTCTGTGGTCTGCAAATCTAAGGCCACTCACCTTTCCCTGTAGTTCAGCTCTCTTGAATCATGACATGATCTTTGTTTCTCTCCTCTGGACTTTCTCTATCTGTTCCTCGTACTTCTTTATACATTATGACTAAACTGATTTTGGCTTAATATGGGATGTAAACAGCTTCCAAGACACTGCCTTATCAATGAACTCGAACTTTACTATTCTCCTAAGGTGGGACTCTAGTGACTTGGACAATGTCCAATCGTAAGTCTCTCTTATGAATAGATTCCTAATGCTTATTTCATTATAAATAAAATTCTAAGCAAGTAAGTCCTTTGGTGTTTCATCCTCATTACTTTACATCTGCACGGGTTGAATTTCATCAACTACTTATTGACCATCTTCGGAGTTTGTCAAAGTCCCCTGTAACCTGATGCAGTCCTTCTCGCTTTTTATTTCCCTCATGACTTTGGCATCATCCGTAAAAATACTCAGGTACGAGTCTAATACTTCAGGCGAGTCATTCAAAAGAGCAAGTATTCAAGAACAAAACCTTGCGACATAACACAGGTGACCTGCACCCATCATGGGTAGGTTCTTCCGACATGCGTCCTGTGTTCCTTTCCACAAAGAAAATCTTTTATCCCTTGAACGAGTCTCCCCCTTGTTCCTGCCTGGAGATCCAGTTTCTTTACCAACTTTTAATGGGGCATAGTATCAAACGTTTTCTGGAAGTCCAGATAAATACAATCCACCCATCTTTCTCTTTATTCTAAAACGGTTATTACTCTTTTATAGATGCCTAAGAGGTTTGTTATCCATGATCTACTTTCTCTGACCCAGTGTTCTCTGTCACCTAAGAGGCTCCCGTTAGAAAGGTATAATTTATTTGCTTCTTTATCATCTTTACCACACTCGTCAGAGAGACACTGGTCTGCAAAACAGTTCAACTTCACGACTTTTCTTAAAGACAGGTAGAACATCAACCATTTTCCACTCCCCTGGCACGTTACCTTCCTCTAGCAACACACAATATCAAGCGGCCCGTCAGGCGTGCGTGACTCTTTGTCCAGCACATATGGAAAAACCTGATCAGGATCATGGCCCTTGTGCTGTCCAAAAAGTAAAGTGTTTTAACCGAGACCTCCATCTGTTGGGTGTTGGGGTTATAATGCCTTCCACTGTAAAATCACTTTCGAATTTGTTATCCAGTTCCTGGCACATCTCTACATCTCCCTGTACAAATTTTGCCTATACAACTGAATCCCTGAGCCTGATTACCTGCTCTTTAACTGACAATTTACTCCTGATGAAGTTATGGAAAAGTTTTGGACAGTCTTCTGATTAGTCTGCGATGTCCTTTTCAATATTTCTTCTTTCCTATCCAGATGTAATTGTTCGTCTCTCTCTTGTACCTTTCAAATTCCCCGGTTCATGCTGCCATAGAAATCCTCTGTTGTGTGTAATTACCAAGACTTTATCTCCTCTTTGAGTCTGGTTTCTCCTGATCTTTTCATGTCTTTATCTAACAATCATACTCAAGTGTGTGTGTGTGTGTGTGTGTGTGTGTGTGTGTGTGTGTGTGTGTGTGTGTGTGTGCGTGTGTGTGTGTGTTTGTGTGCGTAGGTGCAACACACACAATCCCGTCTTCAGCATCAGTGGCCAGTCGGTGTTTGAGGAGAGGTCAGAGGTCATCAGGGCCGGTCGGACCCAGTACTATGTGACCATCTGCCTCGGCATTATGCAGAAACATCGGGTAAGGTCAGAGGTCAGCTGCGTCATCAAGTATTTAACTGCCTTGACGCAGGGTATTACGCTGGGCCCTAGTGACGCAGGGGAAGCCTTAAGCTAGAGAGAGAGGCCCTACAAACACCCTACTCTCTCCCCTATTCACACTTCCCTCCCTCCCTCCCTCTACTCTCTCTCCCATACTCACACTTCTCTTTCTCCTCTACTTCTCACCAACCTTTCCTTCTCCCCACCATATGACACCCAGGGAGTGTGAGCCAAGCCACCACATGACATTATCTGCAGGACTTATAAATAAAACAATAAATAATCAAAACCAACTTACTATAGACTCAAGTGACCACAGTGCGATCCTAGAGGGCCGTCACACTACGGGCAAACTTGTAAACATCCTCTCCAACAATGGTGTTGACGTCACTCTCGTCCCCCATCCAAACCTCTCTTCACAATGGTCGTAACATCCCCTTCGGAGCCACTGCCACCGGTGGTGTGGCCTCCCCATGAGTGCCCTACTGGGGTGACCATGGCATACACAGTCCAGACCGAGTAGGTCACCTGATTCTTAATCTCCTCAAAAGGGCTCAGAGCTTCGCCGGAAGGTAGGTCGCCCCTCCTCCTCCTCCTCCTCCTACCTATCTCACCTCAGCTAACATCCACCTCAGTCTGGAGCAAGTACTCGGCCAGAAAGCTTAGCTTCCACTTAGTACTTAGCCAAGCACCTCAGCTAACAAACACAACTGGGCCGGTCAGTCCAGCTAATAGCTGCGCCCGTGGCTAAGACTCGGCCACAAAGGCTTTACGAAGGAAGCCCTTCAGTTCAGCAGCTCAAGGCGACCACCGCCTGTTTCCATCTTCACTCTCTCTCTCTCTCTCTCTCTCTCTCTCTCTCTCTCTCTCTCTCTCTCTCTCTCTCTCTCTCTCCAGATTACCCAGCAAGAAGTTTATGGAGGTTAATGGGGAGAAATTTCATAAAAAAAAAGTCATGAGTAAATTACAGCTATTTTTAGCGCCTATATTCAAAATATACGATAATAAGTTATGGAGAGTGAAGTGCACGTCAAAGATCTGGGAATTATTATAAGTACAAAACTTTCTCAGCAAAGAGTGAGCGAAGTAGTACTGAGAACATATGCAAGAAAATACTCTTAATAATGAAAATATTTAATGCATATATAAGAAGTAAACTTGAATAATGATGTGCTGTATTGGTCATCAGTAAGTAGACTGAATTATACAAGAAAGAGAATACACACACACAAAACATTTTACAAGTAAAACCAACTTACTAGATCACAAGAATTATCATGAAAGATTAAAATAAGTTGGAGTTGTACAGTTTCAAGCGTCGGAGGGGAAGATATATGATAATACATGCCAGGCCAGAGAATGCAAGGAATAAAGAAGTATGTTTTGAGCAAGGACGATACAGAATCACAAGTGGAGGATTTCCTGGAATCATACCCAAAAATGCGTGAGTCAAATATACACAACTGCTCTGGAAGGAAATTAAAGCGATCATTCACTACAATACCAGCCGATGCAAGACATTTACATGCAGTGGCTACAGGAACATTCAAAAGAAGATTAGTTTCATGGTTGAAGACAATACCGGAAGAATCTAGACGAGATAACCATGCCAGGGTAGTAGAGCAGCTGCTCACAAAAATAGACGGTCGACAGGAACGTTATTAAACACACATGTCAAGCGGTGAGCGCTACGGGCCAGCCCTACCGCCATGGCAAACTCTCGTCGTAGGTATTCGTAGGTAGGAAGGTACTCTCTATCTCTCTCTCTCTCTCTCTCTCTCTCTCTCTCTCTCTCTCTCTCTCTCTCTCTCTCTCTCACCTAATTCCCGCACCCTTTTCCCCCAACGCCCAATCCCATCATCCCATCTCATGTTACATAAATACTTCACCATAAAATTGAGAATTCTCAACAAAACAAAAAACAAAACAAAAAAGTAACGAGCTGCAGTCCAGGCGTCCCGCACTGACGCTGGTGACGGCATCAAGTCTACACACCACCACCACCACCACCAGGCGTCTTCGTGTCTACCACCAGACGGTGTCGCGTCCAGAGCCTTCCATCAGACGCCGTCACGTCTAGTCATCTCCATCATCAGACGCCGTCACGTTAGAGACCTCCACCAAACGAACGTCACGTTTAGGTCACATCTAGAGACCTCCACCACCAGACGGCGTCACGTTAGAGACCTCCAACAAACGAACGTCACGTTTAGGTCACATCTAGAGACCTCTACCACCAGACGGCGTCACGTTAGAGACCTCCATCACCAGAGAACGTCACTTCTAGAGACCATCACCAGACGAGGTCTCACGTTCTAGGGGACCAACCCAAGTAAGTGGTTTCTTGAGCGACCTTCGTGCCTGGTGACCAGCCTCATCCATATGCAAGGACGTTGGCGTGGCTTGCAGTGCGGCCCCGTCAACACTGCTGACTAATGTGCTTTAAACATGCAAGCGGACCATTCCCATCCTGTGTAGCCTGAGAACCACACATGAGAACACATGTACCCCTTGTGCATACTTTTATACATGAAGACACATGCACCCCTTGTGCATACTTTAATACATGAAGACACATGTACCCCTTGTGCATACTTTTATACATGAAGACATGTACTCCTTGTGCATACTTTTATCCATGAAGACACATGTGCCCCTTGTACATACTCTTATACACACTACAAACATGAAGACTTAAAGCCACGTTACAGTAACCATTTTGTGGAAGCATACATCCATCTTTACCTCCTTGCTACAGGTGAGAGACCCCGGGTTAAGACACGAGGTGTGTGTTCAGCGTTTTTAGTTTATAAGTTGTATCTTAGTCATGAAGGGTTTCCAGTTGGAACGACGATCATAAAGTTGGAGAAATGGGTTGCGTCCAAAACACACACGATAAATTGTAACTCGTACACGTCTGGGGAGTGTAGTTTTAGATGGGTGCATTTCTAGTGCGATGGTGTTCAAGACTGGTATAGGAGGGCGGTTATCTACAGCTTGTTGGGTTATGTCTGCATGTACAAGTTTTGAAAGGGTCGTGTTTGATGTGGGTAGGGGATTTGTGAGCATTAATTGCTTCTGTGTGAGGCAAGGGTAAGCTATTCTAATTTCTAATTAGAGAAGGGTGGTTGGTTTATACAGAGTGGTTTGAAAGGGTAGAGTTTGATGTTGTTGCAAAGAGGTGAGTACCGAACATACGAAAATGAGATTTAACTGGATATCCACATGTAATTGCTAGGCAGCCAGTGATTATTCTGAATGTTCTGTTTAAAGTGGAGGTCAACCAAACGAGGAACAGCTGTTCTGATACCTCTCTCTTTCCTTATATAGTGAAGCTGTGGCATTCTCTTCCTCTCATCCTACCTTCCTCCCGATAACGTTTTATATCTTCAAAGAGACGACTCCACGAACAGCCGTGAAGCTCAAATTAATCCCAATCTATCTTTTCTATTTCTGCCTAAAATACATTATTCTACCTTCCAATCAAAAAGGCAACGACTAGGCCACGTCGACTTTTTCAAGAAAGAAAATTGAAGAGAGATCCGACTCGCGTTTGTAAATTAACAACCGCGAGTAGCGAAGTATGAAAGGTAATTCGAAATATATACATACGTCTCTTCCTGATGTATACATCACATGTCCCACACATCCCTGATACCTTTCCGTCGACTACTTAGGATAAAAGCCACGTCTGACGAACTAATGTCCACTTGGGACGAACACTAAATTACACCTTGTGACAACATCCCAAATAATTACACATGCAAGCAAAAGCCTCATCTGCATAACGAGGCACATTCATATGCAAGCAAATCACCTAAACAGCTCCTTAATGAGTCCAACTGCAAATTAACGCCAAAGACCTCCACGCCTTCACTTATCACAAGCCTTTACCCGTGGTCCTCCTCACGAATTCCTTCATTTATTATAAACAGAATACACACACACACACACACACACACACACACACACACACACACACACATACGTTATATTCATTCATTTTATTCATCATACTTTGTCGCTTTCTCCCGCGTTTGCGAGGTAGCGCAAGAAAACAGACGAAAGAATGGCCCAACCCATCCACATACACACGTATATACATACACGCCCACACACGTACATATACATACTTATACATTTCAACGTATACATACTTCTCACCCTCCTGTATGTTTAGGCCCCGATCGCTCAAAATCTTTTTTACGCCATCCTTCCATATATAATATATATATATATATATATATATATATATATATATATATATATATATATATATATATATATATATATATATATATATATAATGGATCTGTATGTAGCATTTATGGATCTGGAGAAGGCATATGATAGAGTTGATAGAATGCTCTGTGGAAGGTATTAAGAATATATGGTGTGGGAGGAAAGTTGTTAGAAGCAGTGAAAAGTTTTTATCGAGGATGTAAGGCATGTGTACGTGTAGGAAGAGAGGAAAGTGATTGGTTCTCAGTGAATGTAGGTTTGCGGCAGGGGTGTGTGATGTCTCCATGGTTGTTTAATTTGTTTATGGATGGGGTTGTTAGGGAGGTAAATGCAAGAGTTTTGGAAAGAGGGGCAAGTATGAAGTCTGTTGGGGATGAGAGAGCTTGGGAAGTGAGTCAGTTGTTGTTCGCTGATGATACAGCGCTGGTGGCTGATTCATGTGAGAAACTGCAGAAGCTGGTGACTGAGTTTGGAAAAGTGTGTGGAAGAAGAAAGTTAAGAGTAAATGTGAATAAGAGCAAGGTTATTAGGTACAGTAGGGTTGAGGGTCAAGTCAATTGGGAGGTGAGTTTGAATGGAGAAAAACTGGAGGAAGTGAAGTGTTTTAGATATCTGGGAGTGGATCTGGCAGCGGATGGAACCATGGAAGCGGAGGTGGATCATAGGGTGGGGGAGGGGGCGAAAATCCTGGGGGCCTTGAAGAATGTGTGGAAGTCGAGAACATTATCTCGGAAAGCAAAAATGGGTATGTTTGAAGGAATAGTGGTTCCAACAATGTTGTATGGTTGCGAGGCGTGGGCTATGGATAGAGTTGTGCGCAGGAGGATGGATGTGCTGGAAATGAGATGTTTGAGGACAATGTGTGGTGTGAGGTGGTTTGATCGAGTGAGCAACGTAAGGGTAAGAGAGATGTGTGGAAATAAAAAGAGCGTGGTTGAGAGAGCAGAAGAGGGTGTTTTGAAGTGGTTTGGGCATATGGAGAGGATGAGTGAGGAAAGATTGACCAAGAGGATATATGTGTCGGAGGTGGAGGGAACAAGGAGAAGAGGGAGACCAAATTGGAGGTGGAAAGATGGAGTGAAAAGGATTTTGTGTGATCGGGGCCTGAACATGCAGGAGGGTGAAAGGAGGGCAAGGAATAGAGTGAATTGGAGCGATGTGGTATACCGGGGTTGACGTGCTGTCAGTGGATTGAATCAAGGCATGTGAAGCGTCTGGGGTAAACCATGGAAAGCTGTGTAGGTATGTATATTTGCGTGTGTGGGCGTATGTATATACATGTGTATGGGGGGGGGTTGGGCCATTTCTTTCGTCTGTTTCCTTGCGCTACCTCGCAAACGCGAGAGACAGCGACAAAGTATAATAAATAAATAAATAAAATATATATATATATATATATATATATATATATATATATATATATATATATATATATATATATATATATATATATATCATCCCTGGGGATAGGGGAGAAAGAATACTTCCCATGTATTCCCAGCGTGTCGTAGAAGGCGACTAAAAGGGATGGGAGCGGGGGGCTGGAAATCCTCCCTTCCTGTTTTTACTTTTCCAAAAGAAGGAACAGGGAAAGGGGGCCAGGTGTGGACTATTCCCTCTAAGGCTCAATTATCTGTTCTTGAAGCTACCTCGCTAACGCGGGAAATGACGAATACGTATGAAAAAATACTATACACATAAACAAAATTAAGTGCTTCAAGAATACATGTGGCGTCAGGACAAGCCATACCGCCCACTGTGACGTCACAACAGGAAAGTGGACCAACCACCACGTCAAATTCAGCAGCGTGGACCAACGTGACGTTAGCATCAGCGTGGACCAAAGTGACGTTAGCAGCAGCAGCGTGGACCAACGTGACGTTAACAGCAGCAGCGTGGACCAAATATGACGTCATCAGCGACGTAACCTGACACCCCCCCCCCCCCCCCACCTCTTCCCCTCCCCTGGCCTCAATGGCGGATATTGAGGCTTAGATGACCTGGCAGCTTGACTCACTGGGGAGAGAGAGAGAGAGAGAGAGAGAGAGAGAGAGAGAGAGAGAGAGAGAGAGGGGGGGGGGGGAAGTGGGAAGGAGGAGCTGGAGGGGATGGCGGTGGAAGGGGTGTGTGGTGAGGGAGGGGGGGCCAGTGGATGACGTATCTCACCACCGAACATTTCTCATTCTTATCCCACCCCCCCCCTTTCATGGCTTCGGGGCCAGACAATGCTATATTATCATCTCCCCAGCCGTGCCAATAACGATGGAAATCTGCAGACAAAACGTCAGACACAGGCCCATCAGGGGTTCACCAGCTCCGGCCAACGTGGCTGATAATGAAATTTTGATGACAGTCGATATTTCAAAAAAGAAAGAAAAGAAAAAAAAAACCAGCCGTTAATATTTGAATTTTTGAATTAACGAACCGTTAAAAAGAACCCCTTTTTTTTATTCCATTTAATTCTAACGTACTTTTTTTTTTTTTTTTAATAATATTCCGCCATAAAACTGTGGGAGTTAATGATTGATCATAGCGAGTGACCGGCCACATTTCACGACCAGGGGAACGTCATTACAACAACAACAACAACAACAACAACAAAAATATATGAAATCATTGGAAGGTTTTTTGTTTTTAATTTGAGTGTGGACGCTGGCCGCGTCGCTCCCCCTCATTACGGACGCAATTAACAAAACACGAAAACCCTATCCCTTCATCACGGACCCCTGGGGGGGAGGGAGGGGGGGTTATCACACACACACACACACACACACTAATTCCCTCATTCTTTCCACACACACACACACACACACACACACACACACACACACACACACACTGGCAGCATATCGATTGCAAGAGTCAAAACCAATTTCCCAACCGGATGAAATGTCCAATTATGCACCGTATCCGACCATGGCGGCCCGATAATAATTTCCCAGCCACGGAGAGGGAAAACCGATAGTATAGCATCATTAGACGTCCAGCCGAGTGACTTGGTGACGCTGATAACATGGGGGAGGTCGTTGGTTGGCTACGGCGGGAGATAACGGGTGGTGTAGAGAGGCGCGCGCGCAGGCCGGACGGGCCGGCCACTGGAGGCCACGACGTGTGTGTGGTGATGATGATGATGGCCTCTGATAGATCGGTGACACGGCAGGAAGATCGAGCGGTGGTGTGTCTCCTGTCCTGACTTGCCACACACCACACCACCCCACCCCAAACCCTGAATACCAGCAAAACTCTCTCTCTCTCTCTCTCTCTCTCTCTCTCTCTCTCTCTCTCTCTCTCTCTCTCTCTCTCTCTCAAAACCATTACCACACAAAGCGTCACTCGGCCGTGAAATAACCCTTACACCTCTATCCTCCCCCTCTCCACAGATCAATACAGACTACGTCCATTAATGCCATGATCCCACAGATCCCCCCCTTACCCTGGCTGCATACCTAAATTAATCCCCCCGTATCAATCCACAAGTGACAACAGCCCGGGGATATCATGGTTACGCCGCTGCCTGTTGCCGTAGCGCCTGGCGGTGTGGTCGAGGGGAGGTTTTGCTGGGTCTTTCCTGGAGGTGGGCTGGGTGGGCGGTAAGAGAAGCAGGTGGCTAGTTAAGTCTCTGCTCACACACACACACCAGTGGGAAATGGTCACAGTCCTAATCCTTGTACAACAGGAAAAAGGCTAGTCATTTTCTTCATACAACAGGGAAAATGGCCAGTCATTTTCTTCACACAACAGGAAAATGGCCAGTCAGTGCAGTTATACCAACAGTCATTTGACGAATCTTTAACGAGACAAGGATACACCTTCTTATGAGCACAGAAGACAACGGTGATTTTTTTTCTCGAGCGTGTGTGTGTGTGTGTGTGTGTGTGTGTGTGTGTGTGTGTGTTTTCCGAGATCGAAAAATGGTTTGTCTTAGGTGATTGATTGAGCCTCAGAAGGGCACTAGAGCCTGCAATACGACAGTAACAAATGCACCACAACAGTAAAGCCTGGAGCACACAACAACAGACTTTGCATTACAAAACAGTATAGTCTGTAGCGTTATACTGGAGACTGCAGAGCAACAGTGGAGTCTGTAACACAGAACGGTTTAGTCTCCACGACACAACAGTGGAGCCTGGAGCACGGCACACAACAGTAGGGCCTGCTGCTCACCACACAACAGTAGGGCTTACTGCATACCACACAACAGTAGGGCCTGCTGCTCACCACACAACAGTAGGGCTTACTGCATACCACACAACAGGAGGGTCTGCTGCTCACCACACAACAGTAGGGCCTGCTGCTTACCACACAACAGTAGGGCCTGCTGCACACCACACAACAGTAGGGCATGCTGCTCACCACACAACAGTAGGGCATGCTGCTCACCACACAACAGCAGGGCTTGCTGCATACCACACAACAGTAGGGCCTGCTGCTCGATACATAACAACAGTAGGGCCTGCTGCTCACCACACAACAGTAGGGCCTGCAGCACAGCACATAACAGTAGAGCTTGCACCACAAAACAGCAGAGCCTGGAGCACAGCAGACAACAGTACAACCTGCAGTACAACAGTAGAGCCTGCAGCAGGAAGGCAGTAGCCCCCTCGCCTGTCCCCCTTTAACAGCAGGTCGATGCGTTAAATGATAAAATCTGGTGCGCCACATATCCCTGCCAACCACTGACACGGTTCTACCCGTAGGTTACACACGTACGCCAGCCTACACATGAATGTCTCCTCTGATCCATCTATATCCCCATCCAATCAGCGCCACCATGTAGCCAGTAGTGGGTCAATAGTGTCTTCTCAATATCTCCCTCTGCTTGAGACAGGAGTCGCTATTATACCCCCCCCCCCGAATTAGGGTCCAGATCAGATGTCCTGTGTACTGGTGATGGTCCATAGCAGAGATGAACAACTTGGGCCCAGAAGGACCTTTGTACTGGTGTTGGTCCACAACACAGATGAAAAACAAAGGCCCAACATGTCCACACACCAAATCAGCATCGGCGGACAAGAACCATAGAAAGCTCTCTTCTCTCGTCACCTTCTAGCACACGCATGAATCTGCGTCTGTGGCCGACCGTATGAATATCGTCCCTCAACTTTCCCACGGGTACAGGATCCCCCAGTGCCTTCAGTCATACCAACCAACGAATGGCCTGGCAAGAGATAAGATTCCACCACAAAAAAAAAAAAAAATTGTCTTCAGAATAACCTTTGCATGAGGCAATCTTCTGGATCGCCGTCGCCAAGATGGTCCCATACTAGAACAATTGAGGTCCCGCTTCCAAGAATATCCTGGTATATCTTTTCCAGATGTGGAGAAGGACGAGGAGTGACACAAGGGGACGGGGTTGGGTGAATGTTGGGGGGGTTATGTGAAGGGTGGGGGCAGTGGGGCTGAATGGGGGGAACGCATGTGTAATGGGTTATGTACGACGAAGGGAAGGGATGGGACGGGAGGGGAGGGTGCCACACTGTGTGCACAATAGAAAACTGAGTAACTCTACCAAATTATAACCGATATATATATATATATATATATATATATATATATATATATATATATATATATATATATATATATATATATATATATATATATATATATATATATGCGTGTGTGTGTGTGTGTGTGTGTGTGTGTGTGTGTGTGTGAGTTAATGGGTCTTTGTCTGTTTCCTGGCGCCAGCCCGCTGACGCAGGAATCGGCGATCAGGTATAATAAATGAATGAATGAATGAATGTATATATATATATATATATATATATATATATATATATATATATATATATATATATATATATATATCACATAAACAACTAGAATATTTTCTTTAATACACTGTCTGTTAAAGACCAATGCATATCTAACATTCACTAGCGTGGCAGGGATAACTAGGAGGGTGAGGGACATAATGGATGAAGGAGTGGTTGAATGTTACTAGTTGAGCACGTCACGTGTACCCACACGGCTGGACAGTGTCATGAGGCACTGGTCGAGCAAGTCACGTATACCCTACATGGCTGGACAGTGTCATGAGGCACTGGTCGAGCACGTCACGTGTACCCACACGGCTGGACAGTGTCATGAGGCACTGGTCGAGCACGTCACGTGTACCCACACGGCTGGACAGTGTCATGAGGCACTAGTCGAGCACGTCACGTATACCCCACACGGCTGGACAGTGTCATGAGGCACTGGTCGAGCACGTCACGTATACCCCACACGGCTGGACAGTGTCATGAGGCTGGGCCACAGGCGTGACACACATCAATATTTCAGGTGTTGTCCAGTGTGCCTGGCCACTCCCTTCCCTCACCCTCCCTTACTCCCTCTACTCCTCACCCACTCCCCAGTCTCCTCTGCCCACTCACCCCTCCCTTCCACCAACCCCACACCCACCTCTCCTCCTCCACCCTACTCACCCTCACTTCAACAAAAGAGGTAAAGTGGACAGACCGTTTGGAGACAAGGGCTCGTGCCAAGCGGAGGCTTGGCGGGGAATCCTTAACAATACCTCTCACCTAGAGAGGTGCCTCCTCACCTGCAATGGTACCTCCTCACCTTCCCGTCAGTCACCCACCCACTTCTGTCGCCCACCTTCCCCACTTCTGCCGCCCACCCACCATATTTAATTCAAAAGCTACACCAAATCAACACAGCCTAAGCAAACAGCACACTTACAAAATGTTGAGAAAACTGAGCGGCAAAATAAGGAATGAAATGGAAAACATGAATATATCAAACAACGAAAAATTTAAACACACACACACACACACACACACACGCACACACACACACACACACACACACAACTGTAAAAGGGCAAACGTCATACTTGTCTATAAAAAAGGAAACCAGGAAGGATTGATAGACTACACACCGTTGTCCCTGAGCGAGTGTGGTCTGCAAGAGATTCTGAAGTCAGATGGAAGACTCTTTCCAGAAGATAAATCAGGAAAAGAAGGTTAACTGTAACACACCTCATAAATTTCTAAGAGAAAGTGAGCTCCGTTTTCGGCAAAAGAGAAGACTGTATGAATTGATTTTATCTGGACTGCAGGAAAGCATACGAAACTGTACCGCATGGGAAGCTGATCAAGAAGGCAGTAATAAAGGAGGAGGGAACATCTTTGTTGGATAGAGCATTACCTCAGTGGAAGGGACGATGAACGCATGTCAAAGGGGCCTTCTAGAAATGGGATGAGGGCACCGGTGGCGTGCCACAAGGTCCTGCTTTGGGACCATCACTATTCTGTAAATGACTTGACGGAATCTAAAGACTCCGACCTCAATACACTGGAAGATGACGCCAAGGTCGCGAGGGGAGTGAAGAATAAAGAGGACCTGGGGCAAATTACAAGGGAACCTAGACACAACTCCAAAGTCAGTCTGATACACGGTTGAGAGAAGTTCAACCCGAGTATACGTAAAGTAATAAGGATGAGTTACAGTGAACGAAGGCCTCAATATGAATTTATTACCTAGCAAAAAAAAAAAAAAAATAAGCTACAGGAATCTGCATGTAAAAGTGGCTTTGGAGTCGACACCGTCCCTGACCTGTCTCCAGATTACCTCCTCCGGGAAAATAGTCATGAGGACCAACTGGCTGTCGATAAATATGAAATATGTCTTCAAGTCAATGGATACAAGCCCACCATGGAAGACAGGAGAGTGAGGGGCGACCTGACTACAACCTTAAGTTCGAATTATGTAGGGATAGAGTGAACTGAGGAGAGAAACTGTAATTAATATACGAAGTATTCCTACTGTATAAGAGTGGTGGATGAGTGGAACAAACTAAAAAAAAAAAAATAGTAAATGCATGATGGCGTCTGTCCGACAGCAGAAAAGGCTTCAGAGATGGGCCTCCACGTATACAAAACTCCCTACCCGTCGAGTACAAATAGATTATAACTGAACATAGACATGTCTTAAACAGAAGTATCACGTTCCAACGTCTCCATCACACAGCACGGACAGGTACATACGCTACATGCGGAAAATAATCTTTTAGATTACATCACGTAAATCCTCAGCATACGTCTGATGATGTATAATAATTAGCATACGTGCAAGGTGTAAATAACAAAATTCCTACAACTACAACGAAACTCTGTAACGCCTTCGGTATAACGTAGGTCGGTGTCAATCCATAACTGGTGGTGGAGCCTGGTGCAAGTGAGTAGAATGAGTCAGCCATCATGAGGGGAGGAGCTAGTGCCCTCAGAGACATGGTAACCCAATGCTGGCAAACAGATCTGAGTGGCCGAGACAACACATGCACCACGGCTCGACTGGTGTAGTCAGAAGGGCCTCTAATTTGGCTAGATCACAGGCTATGAACTGTGTATTGTGAGTACTGCCATGCAAAGGCCATCCGCCTCAACTGTCTTCCGGGGATGAGACAAGCCATGATCATGAACCATAACAACATTGTAACAACACCCATCTACATACACACACACACACACACACACACACACACATGCGCGCGCGCGCATAAGAACAAATTCTAAATGTGGTTTTTAAAAGAAAAAGGAATCAGTGGTGTTTCAAAGGGCCTGCTCTTGGAACCGTTGCTATTCTTGGTATAGGGAAATGACTCTTCACAAGACATTGAACTTCACCTGAATACGAACACACACGATAAAATCATGAGAGAAAAATAAGCGCGCGTTAGGCTTGTAACAACCCATGATGACTCAGACAGGTTAGACGACTTGTAAAGTATATAGATGTTGAAGTTTAGTCCAACCAGATGACAAGCAATGTAGTTACGGTGTAGTGAAACAAGGCCAAGCGATGACCGGCCATCACCTCGCGTGGAAACAGTCACAAGAACCTTCCTGTGGGAGGAAACAGCGCCCACTCCCTCACCAGACAACCACACTCGCAAAACTACCAAGGAACGAAATTAATCCACAAGTTAAATATCAGAACAACCTACAAGTACATAAAAGAGAGAGATGTGGGGAATGAGTTATATATCGTTGAGGCAAACTAGAAGGTAAGGAATAGGTTTAGTGAAAAGACGTAAACAAGTATAAAAATCCAGGAAAGGTACACATGGTACAACGGTACAACGCAGCCGGGCTACTGGGGGAGCATCATGGCCCTCCCCACGCTGGGACGAACACTGACCCGGGAGAGAGAGAGAGAGAGAGAGAGAGAGAGAGAGAGAGAGAGAGAGAGAGAGAGAGAGAGAGAGAGAGAGAGAGAGAGAGAGAGAGAGAGAAACTTCTGCAACTTTTCAGTTTCTCTGTGAACTTGACGCATGTTCGACACAGACCAGTTCTTTGGTGTGAGGTGGGGAGGAACTGGTGGTCAACTGGAGGACACAAGAGGGAACACCGAGCAACGAAGTCAAATAAGACGTGAGGACACACTGCCCCACGAGCGGGAAACCTTGCAGGAGAACCAGGGAATGACCGAGGAACAGAGAAATGAACAAGAAAAAAGAAAAGAAAAACGAAACTGTGACAGATAAGGGGTTAAGACATGGGTTCTTCGGTGCAAAGCTACCTCCCTGCGCTCACACACACACACACACACACACACACACACACACACACACACATACACACACAATCCCATACATATGCAAACACACGCAAACAAAGGCAAAGAAACTACATGTAGTCCGACAGAAGAAAAAAAAATTAAATAAAAACATCACACTCCTGGATAATGGAGGGGAGGAAGGGGAGGGCTGGGTTATGGCGCGTTTCGAGTCAATATACGCATTTTACGCACCAGAAAGGAACTGCGTTTATGAGTGTGAGGGGGAGGGGGGTTGACGACTGAGTCAGCGGCTACAGGGAGAGTCCATCTGTCTTCACCGCCAGTCATCACCATTCTCCACCTGCATGACAGCTTAATGACCCGTAACACCACCATTACTCTCCACTATCACCAACACCAACATCACCAGCAGAGCTTCCCTCCCCACCACCACCATCACGACTTCCTCAGTTATCACCACCACAGCTTCCGTATCACCACCACTACCCCAGCGTAACCACTATGGCCCGCCCCTCCCCAACGCTGCCCACTCCCTCCCCACCATAAACAAAGACCAGCTACCTCAATATCCAGCACAAAGCCATAGAGGGTGGGTGGGCTCTGAGAGAGAGAGAGAGAGAGAGAGAGAGAGAGAGAGAGAGAGAGAGAGAGAGAGAGAGAGAGAGAGAGAGAGAGAGAGAGAGAGAGAGCAGGCAGGAGGGAGTCCGCACTTCTCTTTGCAAAGTTAACTACCCATTTCCAACCCTGTCGTGAACCGGGTGGTCGGGTGGGTGGGGGGTGGGTGGTGGGGTGATCACAGGCGTGGGGAGTGAGGGAGATGCTCGGGGGGAGTGGCACCAGGTACACGTCCCAGGGAGATGACGACCGAGGAAGACTGGTCAGGAGGGGGGACACACACACACCAGCCACCAGGAGGAAGACAAGAGGAAGACAAGCATGACGGGAGACAGACCCGGTGGAGGTCACACGTGGAGGGGAAAGTCACTCCTGGAGGAAGACAAGTACTGAGGGAGACAAGCTGGAACACAGGTCATGGGAGATACGGACAGGTCAAAGGGCAAGATCTAATAAATGTGAAAGGGGGGGGGGGGACACACTTACAATCCATGACCTTTACAATGGCTAATCCCCTGACCACTGAATAACCTGACCTCTGACCTCTCTCGGTCAACCCATTAATCGTAAACAATTCATAACTGCGGGTATCAACTTTAGGCTACCACCTGTGTGTCCACATAACGTAGACTACGATGTCCTCGTGTAAACTAAGGAGCATTTCACACGAGACGTGTAGACTAAGGTCTGGGTAGTACACAGTAGTATACACCACAGTGTGGTGGCCGGGCGTCCAGTGGTCAGTCAGGTGTCGAAGTGGCCGTGTAACTTGTTGCTCAATGGATCTGTGGCTACAGGCGGTGGGTTGATCATTGTGGCTACAGGCGGTGGGTTGATCACTGCGGCTACAGGCGGTGGGTTCATCATTGTGGCTACAGGCGGTGGGTTGATCATTGTGGCTACAGGCGGTGGGTTGATCATTGTGGCTACAGGCGGTGGGTTGATCATTGTGGCTACAGGCGGTGGGTTGATCATTGTGGCTACAGGCGGTGGGTTGATCATTGTGGCTACAGGCGGTGGGTTGATCACTGCGGCTACAGGCGGTGGGTTCATCATTGTGGCTACAGGCGGTGGGTTGATCATTGTGGCTACAGGCGGTGGGTTGATCATTGTGGCTACAGGCGGTGGGTTGATCATTGTGGCTACAGGCGATGGGTTCATTGTGGCTACAGGCGGTGGGTTCATCATTGTGGCTACATACGGTGGGTTGATCATTGTGGCTACAGGCGGTGGGTTGATCATTGTGGCTACAGGCGGTGGGTTGATCATTGTGGCTACAGGCGGTGGGTTCATCATTGTGGCTACAGGCGGTGGGTTCATGAAAGACGTTCCGCTTCTATAACGTGCCAGTCACCAATTATGCTCTCGTTAGCTATCGATTCACTATTTTCAAGTATATATATATATATATATATATATATATATATATATATATATATATATATATATATATATATATATATTCTTTTTTTTTCCTTTCATACTATTCGCCATTTCCCGCGTGAGCGAGGCAGCGTTAAGAACAGAGGACTGGGCCTTTGAGGGAATACCCTCACCTGGCCCCTTTCTCTGTTCCTTCTTTTGGAAAATTAAAAAAAAAAAAAAAAAAAGAGGGGGGAGGATTTCCAGTCACCCGCTCCGTCCCCTTTTAGTCACCTTCTACGACACGCAGGGAATACGTGGGAAGTATTCTTTCTCCCATATATCCTCCCTGGAACTAGGGGAGAAAGAATACTGCCCACGTAGAAGTGGAGAGAGTGGGAGGCTGCTAAATCCTCCCCTCGTTTTATTTTTCCAAAAGAAGGAAGAGAGAAGGAGGGCCAAGTGAGGATTTTTCCCTTAAAGGTTCCGTCATCTGTTCCTTACGCTACCTCGCTATTGCGGGAAATGGCGAATACGTATAATACGTATAATATATATAATATATATATATATATATATATATATATATATATATATATATATCCTAATATGCTAAGCCAGGTAACCAAATTATCGAACCATAGGGGAGGAAGAACACCTGGATTAACTGTGAACCGACTTTTACAATCAGAAATCGAATCTATGCTCGCTGGACCCCAGGTGGCCTGTGAATGCATCACGGTTAACAACGCTAACCGCTACTCCCCGGAGGTTCATTATATATATATATATATATATATATATATATATATAGAGAGAGAGAGAGAGAGAGAGAGAGAGAGAGAGAGAGAGAGAGATGGTCCACAAGACCTGGCTGGGGTTAGTCCACCAGCTGCAGGTCCACAATAAAGAGGAAATGGAAATAATTATTGAGTGGACTTCCTCATTTCCCGCGTGAGGGGCGTTCCCTGGTGTGCGTCCGCCAGGCATGTACTGCCGTACTCTCTCTATCTGCCTCTGACTTTTCAAGTAAAGAGATTATAATATATATATATATATATATATATATATATATATATATATATATATATATATATATATATATATGAAGTTATCTTGATGAAGGATTCCCTTCTAGAAGCCTCCCACATCGCTCAGGCTCACGTGTTCATCATCTTCAGTGGACGGTGCATCTTGGGAATGATGGGTCATGTGATATGCTGAGTCAAGCTAAAGTGTTGGAGAGATGGCTGGTGTGCAGGACGAACTACATGAGAAATGAACAAACGTACATGTCTGGGGAGTGTAGCTTTAGATGGGTCCGTGTCTGGGGAATGTAGCTTCAGATGGCTCCACAATGTCTGGTGGCGTGATTTTTAAGACTCAGAGTTGGAAGGGCGGCTGCATTTGTGTATCTGTTTTGTCAATGTCTTTGTTGGAGGTGAGGGAAGTGTGAGCATATGGTGTTAAAGTGTGAGGAAAGTTACTTTCTTTTCAATTTCTATTCAGGAGTTGGTGGTTGGTTATTAACGAGTTTGGACGGTAAGGGTTTGATGCAAAATACTGAGTGTTGAGAATGCTGAGGTGGGAATGTATTGGAACTACTTTTGTTTCGTTGTTGGAAGTACATTTGTTTTGTTGTTCAGGTTTTGAATATCTGTGGGTGCCAGATAGACGGTGATTGTTATGCATGGTTTTTGTGTGGTTTAGTTTGTTATACCTGCTTCTGACAGAGCGGATGACTGAGCAGGTTAGGTGTAGCTTAGAGATGAGCGGACGGTATGTGTGCATAGGATCCAAAGGCATTTTTTTCTCGTCTAAATCCCTTTACAGGTTAGTTGTCTGGTGACGCTTCGTTTCTTTATGGCTCCGTTGTTGTGGTGTGGATATCACGTTGTTGTTGTGTGGATATCACGTGTTGTTGTGTGGATATCACGTTGTTGTTGTGTGGATATCACGTGTTGTTGTGTGGATATCACGTTGTTGTTGTGTGGATATCACGTATGTTCGTATGTGATGCTTAATCTGGCTGGTGCAGGCTGGACTCGTCTCTCAGAGATTATGAGGGCGACGACAGATTCTCGTGGCGATGGTGACGTTCACCTCTGGGTGAGCCAGTGTTCTAACAGCATGATGTAAAGATGTCCTGTTGTCGTCCCTCGGGTGATGGGTAATGTCATCTGCAGACGCCAGAACTTTCACTCTGCCATCTGTGTTTATAATGATGGGAGGTCAAGTCAGAAGTGGTTGCAGAGGGTTAGAAAAAGACCTGTTGTTTTCTGGGGAAACTCCACTGAAGAGCTTAAGGACTTCGGAGAAGGAGCCTCTGCGAGTGACTCTGGCTCAGCGGCCAACTCTATAGTGGGCTAAGAACTTTTTCTCATTATCGTGGAAGGCAGTGTCTACTGTCTTTTATGCGAGGAGGTGTCGGGGAACTGCGTCGGATATCTTGTGGATATTCAATGCCAGCAATGCTGAGGGGGAGGAGAGAGAGAGGAAAGGGAGGTTGTGGTTGGGTGAACCCATCCAGGATGTGTTGTGTGAGGTGCACGTGCAGTACGGTGTTGGAATGACTGGGTCTGAAGCCGTGTTGTATAAGTTGGATATTTTGGTTGATTCTTTTGCGAGTCAGTTTTTCAAGAATTCTGGATACTGAAGAAACTAGAGATTCAAGACGGTAAGAGGAAAGGGGAGTTGGGTGGTCTCAGGGTTGGTATTACGCTGATAAGTTTTCAGATGTTATGGATTTTGTTGTGCAGCCAAGAGAGGTGGAAGCCATCAATGTAAAAACTGGGGAAAAAACAAGTCAAATTCTCTTCTGTTTTCAGGATATGTTACAAGGGAGTTCAGTTCTTCAGGGGTTAATTGTGTGCTTCAGTGGTAGAGAAAAATAGGTAAACAAACTGTTTCATTGTATAGTTTGAGAAGACTTTTCATAAGTATCCTGTTTTGGGGTGTGGCAAGT
Source organism: Panulirus ornatus (assembly GCF_036320965.1). Lineage (NCBI taxonomy): Eukaryota > Metazoa > Arthropoda > Malacostraca > Decapoda > Palinuridae > Panulirus > Panulirus ornatus. Next base: position 56,525,506 of record NC_092234.1, on the reverse strand, counting down.
TGGTGGCTAAAGTTCCATATATATATATATATATATATATATATATATATATATATATATATATATATATATATATATATATATATATATATATATATTCACATGTTCCATCACAAACCATGACTGGATGCGGTTGTCAACCATGCCTTACGATCAACTTTCGCTTGGTTCAGTCTCGTGAGACGCTCACCAACGGTCCAAGAAGTTCACCAGTGTCTCCTAAGACATTAACGTCCTGCTGGTGGTGCTTGTGGGCGTTCCACCCCGCGCGCGCCCTTCACACACTATGGCCCAAGCGCAAAATGATCGCTCTCCTAAAAACGCACGACGGTTCCACATGCAAGCGCCAGCGGGCGCTCATATCAGCCACCAATTTGACCGGCGCACGAGCCGCAAGCCCCGAGGGGCTGCAGTCATTTTGCTTGGCTGTCACGGCTGCTGGCGTCTTACACATAATTCAGGTGCGTCATGTGTAGCGTGTCAAGTCTAGTCACTTATGACATGACTCACCTCTTCCTATGACAGTGCCAAAAATGGAGGTACAACTGACATGACTCATCTCTCCCTATGACATATGAAGGTACAACTGACATGACTCATCTCTCCCTATGACATATGAAGGTACAATTGACATGACTCATCTCTCCCTATGACATATGAAGGTACAATTGACATGACTCATCTCTCCCTATGACATACGAAGGTACAACTGACATGATTCGTCTCTGCTTACGACAGCACCAAAAATGCAGGTACAACCGACATGACTCATCTCTCCCCACGACAGCAAGAAAGATGATGATACGACCACAGTGTGTCTTGTAATCTACAACTCGTTACAACAGCCTAATTATACTAATCAAGCAATGTTATCAACGCAATTATGTGCATTAAGTCTTCCTTTGAGAGTCATGTACCCGGTAAACGACCGTGTCAGGCAATTAGCCATCACTAACACTGTTACTACCACCAACTACACACTCGTGGAGCACTAACGTCTCAAACGCTCGGCTCTATACAACCCCACCGTCTAACACACACACAACCCGACCTTCTAATACGCATAACCTCTCTCTCTCTCTCTCTCTCTCTCTCTCTCTCTCTCTCTCTCTCTCTCTCTCTCCTCGCTAACAAACACCACAAACAACGCTCAACACCATCTGCCACCTCAGGGCACACCACCCACTAACCACCAGCCTGCCACAGCAGACACACACACACACACACAACTCTTTACACTTGGTCTACCATACGACCAGCGTTTACCGCGCGCCTGATAGATAAAAAAAAAAAAAAAAAAATTCTCCCCAGGAAGTGAACCAGAATGTACAGGCTCCGGGCCACCCGAGAAACGTCGAACAATGGCCTTCAATAATCTCAAGTACGAACACACAACACACTCAACACTTAAGTGCCCAGACGCACTCACACGGGCAGGAGCTACACTCCACCAGGCCCTCACAAGACGGGTTCAAAGACGCAACGCCACGACGTCTTCCTGTCTCGCAAACATTCACCTTAAACCTGCTCGAAACTATCATTCTGTCAACTATAAACTGTCTACCAAGTGTTACCACTCTGTCTACTGTCTATCAGATATTACCCTTATGTCTGCTCTAAACTGTCTATCCATTTCTACCCTTTCAATCTACGCTGGACCATCTACCAAATATCACTCTGATATCCGCGCTGGACCATCTACCAAATATCAACCTGATATCCGCGCTAGACCTTCTACCGAATATCAGCCTGATATCCGCGCTGGACCATCTACCAAATATCAACCTGATATCCGCGCTAGACCTTCTTATCAACCTGATACCTAAACTATCTTTCATCCGTCCAGCATATTCCATCCCGCTCTCCTCCTCCTCCTGATGATGAGCAGCGTGAACACAGAACTGTCGTCTCTAGAAACAAGTGAGGTAACTGAATTTTGGAGGTACGTGACGACCGCCGAGACCAAAATCATTCGTCTGGAAATCACACAAGCAAAGAGGCCAGCATGGGAGCAAGTAAGCAAGGAAGCCAGCAAGGGAGCACGCCAGCAAACAAGGTATGCACGAAAGCAAGCGATCAAGCAAGCCTTCCAGGAGGCAACAACTGCACCACCCTTCCTTCGCCAGCTAATGGGAAACAGAAAGCAGGAGGAGAGGCAGGGAAGGTGGGGGGATGGTGTTTGAACATAACCTTCCTGGATATCTTAATAATTCAGGTCACATCGATTCTACACTACACCACACCAGGAGAATCGCCTGTCGACTTAACAAAGCTTTCCCCCCCATCCCACCCCACCCTAACCCCCACCCCCTACCCTAGCCACCACTCCAACCCCCCAAGACGACCATGGCCCCCAAGCCCCAGCCCCCAACCTCCTCCTCCCACCAGCGAGTGGACCAAAAAATGTTGTTAAAGTGAACTTGTTCCAAATTTTATTACCAGATCGATTGTTGGAGACACGTACGACACACCAGGCTGCTGCCCCGACACCTGGTCCTGCTACACACCAGGTTGCTGCCCCGACACCTGGTCCTGCTACACACCAGGTTGCTGCCCCGACACCTGGTCCTGCTACACACCAGGCTGCTGCCCCGACACCTGGTCCTGCTACACACCAGGCTGCTGCCCCGACACCTGGTCCTGCTACACACCAGGTTGCTGCCCCGACACCTGGTCCTGCTACACACCAGGCTGCTGCCCCAACACCTGGTCCTGCTACACACCAGGTTGCTGCCCCGACACCTGGTCCTGCTACACACCAGGTTGCTGCCCCGACACCTGGTCCTGCTACACACCAGGTTGCTGCCCCGACACCTGGTCCTGCTACACACCAGGTAGCTGCCCCGACACCTGGTCCTGCTACACACCAGGCTGCTGCCCCGACACCTGGTCCTGCTACACACCAGGTTGCTGCCCCGACACCTGGTCCTGCTACACACCAGGTTGCTGCCCCGACACCTGGTCCTGCTACACACCAGGTTGCTGCCCCGACACCTGGTCCTGCTACACACCAGGAGTTGCTGCCCCGACACCTGGTCCTGCTTACACACCAGGTTGCTGCCCCAACACCTGGTCCTGCTACACACCAGGTTGCTGCCCCGACACCTGGTCCTGCTACACACCAGGTTGCTGCCCCGACACATGGTCCTGCTACACACCAGGTTGCTGCCCCAACACATGGTCCTGCTACACACCAGGTTGCTGCCCCAACACCTGGTCCTGCTACACACCAGGTTGCTGCCCCAACACCTGGTCCTGCTACACACCAGGATTCTGGCCCGAAATCTAGTCGTAGGGTGGGAAAGCACTATATACTCCCCAGCAAAATGGACCAAGAGACAGTGTAATCTGAGCTGTATGATCAACACATATATAACAAACTAAATATCCTAATTATTCTCATCTCCTACAATCGGTGAAGGCAATAATAACAGCCAGACTCATGTCCTGAGCGAGATAATAAATTATTGAACATTACAACTGACGTTAATCAAGCCTGAACGATGTGACCCACAGCAACACACAGGACAGACCTTCCTGACTCCAACTGTATATATCATGGCCCACAGAAGGCGAGGTATGGCGGAGCGAGGGATGACTAGCGCGTCCATCCCTCGCTAACCTATCCACCAGAGAGTGAGGTATGGCGGAGCGAGGGTTGACTAGCCCGTCCATCCCTCGCTAACCTATCCACCAGAGGGTGAGGTATGGCGGCGCGAGGGTTGACTAGCGCGTCCATCCCTCACCAACCTATCCACCTCGTCCGCTCGAAGTAGGATAACTCATTCGCACGTCTGTCTGTTGGGGAAAGTTTAGCTCCGGTGATCACTTCTCGTCTGGTCAATAACAGTATTACTGGGTGGGGTTTACTTACGTGTTTGTAGTGGTGGTGGGGGTGGTGAGTGATGGTGAGTGATGAGTAATGGTGGGTGGTGGCGGTGATGACGCCGGGTGGTAGAGTGTACTGGGGAGTACGGGGGTGCAGGAATACAGTGGTGGAGATACAGGAAGGGTTTATGTTACGTTTTGCGTCTTGTTGGGGAAGTGATGGAGAAGTCTGGCAGTGGTGAGGGAGTGTTGGGGTGGTGGTGAAGTGATGGAGAAGTCTGGAAGTGGTGAGGGAGCGTTGGGGTGGTGGTGGAGAAGTGATGGAGAAGTCTGGAAGTGGTGAGGGAGTGTTGGGGTTGTGATGGTGGTGGTGGGGAAGTGATGGAGTAGTCAAAGTGGTGGGGAAGTGTGGAAGTGGTGTTTCAGGCAGGGAAGTATAGAGGCGGTGGTGATCGTGGTGGCGAAAGTAGTGGTGGTGGTAGTGGTGGTGGGTCCCACGCCATAAACAGGACCCCGCGCCCTGACCCCCGCCCCGTCCCCAACAGGCGTGGGTCCGCGTTGTGGTTGCCATGGTTACAGGGGCGTGGCTGCAACCACACACACGCCAGGGACGCTTTTTGGCGTCCCGTCTCCGACATTTGGCTCGGTCACTCCCTGTCCGTTCTGGGACTGTTGCCTCGTCTGTCTGTCTCTGTCTATCTGTCCATCTATTAACTCTCTCTCTCTCTCTCTCTCTCTCTCTCTCTCTCTCTCTCTCTCTCTCTCTCTCTCTCTCTCTCTCTCTGCCCACCACGCTACACTGGTCCCTGATAATACACGAGTATCTTGGAGCAGGACACGACGGGTGGAGAGGATGGGGGAAGACTAGGATGGGTCGTGGGGGAGGGAGAGTTACAGCAGCAGCAGCAGCAGCAGAACAGAGAGAGAGAGAGAGAGAGAGAGAGAGAGAGAGAGAGAGAGAGAGGCCCATCATCGGTGTAGAAGCAGCGCTTCCGTCTGGGAAGGTGTTGGTGTAGCGGCCCGCACCGCTGCAGGGGAGGGCAGGACCTAAGGGTGATGATGGACCGGCGGTGGCATACCAGCTGCAGCCGCCCGCCAGTTGCATGCGTGAAAAGCAAGCAATTTGTGTGGCAGGAAGGCGGCTCTTGACGGCCCGAGCAATCCACGACACGCGAGCCTAAGGTCGCCCCCGAGTGTGACGGACATGTCCGCAATACGACTTGAGCTCATTTACTCGTCCTTCCAGAAGACGGTCCATATCCTCACCTGACGGACGGACACACACACACACACACACACACACCTACATCTGTCCTCGGCCAAAACACCCACACATGTATGGTCGTGAAGACTGGTCAAAAAAAAAACAAAGAAAAAAAATGGGGCCCACGCCAGAGCAAAACTTGCTCCCCCGTGCAGCACACATATGTAATCATACGTCAACATATATCCACGTGTAAATCTCCCTCCCCCTACATACTACAAATGGGTAACGGCACAAAAGTAATCAAAGTAACAAAAAAAAATGTATACGCACACACACACAGTATAAACTCTCTCTCTCTCTCTCTCTCTCTCTCTCTCTCTCTCTCTCTCTCTCTCTCTCTCTCTCTCTCTCTCTCACACACCATGTCCTTTCCTACCCAGAGTTGTGAGGGCGGCGGCAGCAGCTGGTCGCCGCACTGCTGCTGCAGCAGGTAACGCGAGTAACATTGAACAGTTTAGTGACCATCTGGAACCAGAGGGTCGGTAAATATCCTGGGGCAGTCTGTGCCGCTCAGCATCAAGCCAAGCTTTCCAGGAGGTTGAAGCGTTCCAGGATCATGACAAGCACAGGTGCTACGACAGCCAAGTTGGCGGCACCTGACTCATTCCCACGGTCTGGGATCATCAGTTAAGACCCGATGTCGTGTTTCAGAACTCGAGAACAATGAAGCCTCGAAACTCTACTACAGTACAGAGCCGGAGGGGGGAAACCCGAGGTGTGTCGTGGTTCCCAGACTCGGGATGAAGGAAGGCGACGTGGTCAATCTCAAACGTCAGATCAAAGTCTACAAATTTACCGTTTCCGGCGACGTTCGTTTAAGCGTTTGTAGATAAACAACAACGAAAGAAAACGGAGTTGCCAATATCTGGACTACATGAAGGGCGAGTGGTCACCCACTCTCAGCTTCAGAGTCGAAGAATTTCACCAAGTTATGTGGGCCACCCAACATCCAACGTACACTACAACCACATCCTGAAGGCAGTCCCTGAACCTATACTGCATGAAGGCAGTTCCCGAGCCCACTGCCTGAAGGCAGTTCCTGAACCCACTGCCTGAAGGCAGTTCCTGAACCCACTCCCTGAAGGTAGTCCCTGAACCCACTACCTTAAAGGCAGTCCCTGAACCCACTACCTTAAAGGCAGTCCCTGAACCCAATGACTGAAGGCAGTCCCTGAACCCACTGCCTGAAAGCAGTTCCTGAACCCACTGCCTGAAGGCAGTCCCTGAACCCACTGCCTGAAGGCAGTCCCTATGAAAACTCTCGTAATAAACATGATCATATTTCTCTCAGCTCAAAGGGAAAAGCTTTTTGAGAGGGAAACATTACTGGGAGACCCTGGCGCCGGTGCCAGGGTCTCTGGTGCCGGGGAGGCCCTGGTGGACGATGACCATGAAGGCACTGTAGGGAGGCACCAGCAGACCACGGCCACAATACAACTGCATTACGCCTGCAGCAGCAGTCATGACACGGAGAAATACACTGAAAAATGATAGCCAAGTTGATTACACGCGACGCTAACCTTTCCAGTCGAGAGAGAGAGAGAGAGAGAGAGAGAGAGAGAGAGAGAGAGAGAGAGAGAGAGAGAGAGAGAGAGAGAATTACATGACTTTAAAACGTTCGAGTGTGGGAGAGCAATTTATCTGTGTCCACCAACACGACACCTGTACTCGTAGGTGGGTCGTGCATGCAATAACTCTTGCCAGGTCTGTGGATGAAGCACTGGAGTTGAATAATCAACCCGGGACTCCGTGTGTCCCAGGCAGGAAAAGAAATCATGAAAAATCAACAGGAAGTGAAACAATTATGTTGTAATTTTTCGCCGAGTAGAATATATATATATATATAAAAAAAAAATATATATATATATATATATATATATATATATATATATATATATATATATATATATATTATCCCTGGGAATATATATATATATTATCCCTGGGGATAGGGGAAAAAGAATATTTCCCACGTATTCCCTGCGTGTCGTAGAAGGCGACTTAAAGGGGAGGGAGCGGGGGGCTGGAAATCCTCCCCTCTCTTTTTTTTTTTCCAAAAGAAGGAACAAAGAAGGGGGTCAGGTGAGGATATTCCCTCAAAGGTCCAGTCCTCTGTTCTTAACGCTACCTCGCTAACGCGGGAAATGGCGAATAGTATGAAAGAAAAAAAAAAAAAAAAAAAAAAAAAAAAAAAAATATATATATATATATATATATATATATATATATATATATATATATATATATATATATATATATATATATATATATATTTTCTGTGACCCATTCATAGTTTACCAGGAGCGACAGTGGAACACTTCCACCGTGCGCGTCGCTCAGAACAATGCAGAACGAGATGATTACACAGATCCACTACGGTTGAACATACACACACACACACACAGAGACACACAGACGCCCTAGCAGAAGTCCTCCAACATTGCGAGCATACCAGTGACATGAAGGATCACTTACTGTAGCAGTCCATCTCGAGCTCAAGGCTCCTGGAGGAGGAGACAGACAGACCCATGATAACAACTGAGTGAGAGAGGACAGACAGGGTAAAGTATTGCCACCCTCCCTAGTGCACCCCGAGGGCGCTAGGCTCCCCCCAGTCTGCCGTCCACACACACACACACACACACACACACATCCAGGAGACACAATTTTGTCTGTCCGTGTGGCCTAGGGGGGAAGGATGAGGGAGGGAAGGGAGGGTTCTGGAGATGGGGGGCCACCAGCCCTAGTTTCGTGGGGGAGGTGGTGGGAGGAGGCGAGGCGTCTCCTTTAATACACCATCATCATGAGGGGCCGCCATGACTGCCACTTTAGGGGATATCCTTACGAGAGTTATCAACGGGGGTGAGTTTTCTGGGGGTGATATGTGTGGGGCTGGACGTCTGAGGGGATGATACCAGGATGTGGAATTATTGGTCTTGGTTGTTGGGGGTGATCTCTCGCAGGCGTGTCCTGAGGGCGTTTTGAAATTACATCCTCCTGGTGATCCGCAAGACCTACATTACGGTCATGACTTATGGGTTTTTTTTTTTTGGGGGGGAGGGAGTGATCACACACACACACACACACACACACACACACACAGAGCAGCCGGGGGGGGCACGCCCCTCACCAGCTAGACACAAACGCAGGAAGTCGAACGTTGTTCTGGTCGCAGTAACCTTCGTCACTTGTCCTCGCCTTCAGGACAAAGAACAAAAACAAAACGTACATATATATATATTCCACATATTAGAATTTCCTTTCGCTACTCCGCGTCCTACGAATGATCTACGTGTCATAATAATATCCCTTGAGTTCCTGGAAACGCAGGCGTATCCAAGGTTTCCCCATGAGAGGAGGGAAATATAATCCTATGGCTCTCTCGCTTAAAATCTCAACTCCTGTCTAAGTTTGTCCATGGAAAAGTTAACCCTGAAATGGGACTTCCATAAACTTGGCGACGCTTGCTGTAAACTTGCAGGTCGGTCAGGGCAAAGTCCTGACAATTACTGAAGGAATTCCCAGGTTTAGTTTTAATGCTGCAGATGTGGAGGGGACAAATATTCTCCCGATGTTGGTTATGTGTGACGTGTATAATGACACACACACACACACACACACACACACACACACACACACACACACACACACACGAACCCATCATCGGTGACGTAGTGCCCCGGGTATAACGATATACTCAAGAGGTGAACAGTGACGTATACTGAGGTGTAATGATGTAAACAATGAAGTAACAGTAACGTGAACAACGACGTAATCAAGACCTCTGATGATGTAAAAAAAAAAAAAATCCATAAGCCGATATATCTAAAACAAAATTCAAGTTAACAATTTCCTATATAATACTACCGATGATTTTTTCAAGTATTGCCTTTCACTCGCTCTTCATCCACCTCACCTATACAAAGTGTGAGAACTCTCATACTAACAGCAGACAGCCTCTTCCACCCTCCTGCTCACCTCCAGCACCTCCGCCCAGCTAGGCGACACACACACTAACCTCCCCGTCATTACTGGGTTTCCTCAGGGGTCCACTCTTGTCCCTACACTGTTTACCGTTCATACTAGCGACACCCCTGTGGGCACACACCACACACACTCATGCTTGGCTCATAAGGTCATATTTCAGCCTCCTCTATACTCCCTAAACCTTACGACTCAGGCCCCCACCTCTGCTGACCCAACGACAAGATGAGGAAACTATGACGCTGACGCTCGAGACACTCGAACATTAACCATCCCGGGCGAATAATGTCTGTCGATCATGTTTCCCCTCCTCTCGACATACCTCTGTCGGACCCTCCTCCCACAACACTACCCGGCGGACGTCTATGACCAACGGTCTTTCTTGGAATCTGTAGCTCTCCAACTCCGACAACAGCTCTTATGAAAAGAAGAGAGAGAGAGAGAGAGAGAGAGAGAGAGAGAGAGAGAGAGAGAGAGAGAGAGAGAGAGAGAGAGAGAGAGAGAGAGAGAGAGAGCTTGGCTTTCTTTTCTGCGCTCATCCTCCCAGCTGCCCACTGCTGACAAAAGCCACCGTGGCGGCGTTCGTCCCTTTGAATACAACTCCCACCAGTGGTAAGATGCGCGGCCCGATCCTCCTCAGCTCTTCACGGTAGGATCCAAGCTAAGGCTACACGCTCTGTCAGTAATACGACCCTCCTCTCTAGCCCCCAGCCTCATCATGTCGCCCGTTCACTCCTTCCTTTCATTTCCTTATCATTCTGCCCATTTCCATCGTCAGTCCTCCGCTCTATCAAACAGCGCTTGCCTGACCTTAGCCCCTCACCCCCGCCGCTCCAGTGCCCACTGCTCACCACCAGCACACAAGAGGAGCGCCATACATACTGACCTCCTCCTCCTTCTCCTGAGATAGTCTTAAATCCACATACCACTCACCTCTGGGCCTCCCGCCCTCCACAAGCTGATCACTCGACATAATAATGCTCCAACATGATCAACTTAAAAGCTACGTATATCTTGAACGTCTGTCTGTCTAAGATACCAAGGAAGGTGAAAATTCAACCCTTCAATCAATGTCAACCATTTTATAAAGCCACTTACAACCCCGCAGACCACAGACTCTACCACACTTCAAGCCTCTGTGGTCTACCAAGAGTTAATCTTTCACGTGAGGTAGATATTGTGTCAAGCTGGAGGTGTAGACCACTGGAATAAAAACACCATCAGACATCACGAACACGATGATAATCAACAGAATCATAACGTAACCAAACAAACGACTCTCATGACACTGATTATCAGCGAACCAAACGCTTCAACACTGTCAATATTCTCCAGGAGCCGCTAAGACTGTTCTTCCCCAGGAGAGCCGACGACGGCTGCACTGAAATGAGGACGGGTATCCCATCTCGTTCTCATAAAATTACCATCTCGGTCGCTTCTACACTACGTGGTGTGGTGTTCCTTAATACGTATAGCCCTGCCGGCTGATGTGCCGGGGAGGAGAGTGGCTGGGGGAAAGTGCCTTCTGCTTCACTCTCCTCCCTCCATCTATTCAGATTTGGAGGTTATGATACCATTACTGTCCTCCAGCAGATGACCCCGCCGTAGACCATCAGGTCGTCTGTCTTTCACTCTGTCAGTTTCTTTCTATTATCACTTGTGTCTTCTGTAATTCCCCTTACGTTGTGAAAATGTAGAATGGGGAGGTAAGAGATGGGTTTGAGGAGTGGGAGGGGCAAAGTATGGGGAAAGGTAACTGGTAAGGAATGTAACAAGGGAAAGATCAGTGGAAAGGGTAAAAGGAAAGAAAGGCAATGGGAAGAAAGTGAAAGAGCTGGAGAGGGTGGGGAGAAGGGAGGGGGTGCGTGCATCCTGCTGCGGCAGGTTAATTGCCAGCAGGCCGCATGCGGTCGACCGCCACCACCACACACAGTCTGATCAATGTTGACCGGACTGCGGTGCCTGGCACCCCTCCCGCCCCCACAGGAAACTCCCCACTCCCCCCTCCCTACTTTCCCTCCCTCCCTCACCACCACCTCCCTCCCCTCCCACACAACCAGTCTCAGAGGCTCCCTTCCCCCCATCTAGTCACCCCTCACCACCAAGAGCTTTCCCACACCTATTCCAAACCCTCTCACCTGGCACCCTTCATCCTTCCCTTAGCACCGGCCAGCCCTCCCACAACACCCTACAGACTTCCTCTAGCACACTCCAGCCCTCCTCTGCCAACCTCCACCCCTCCCATAGCACTCTCCACCCCTCCCACAGCACATTCCGCTCCTGGCGTGACATCCTAAGGTGAAGAAGAAACACCATCGTGGACACAAGTTCCCACAGCATTAGAGTTACACAACACTGGAATAAACATTGTCATCATCACACTCTCAAGGTGAACACGGTCGACACATTTAAAACACAGCACAATGAATACATAACTGATACCCGATCATTGGTGAACGAGAACCTTAGGGTCCACGAGAAGGCAGATTACGAATGACGTCATCCTATGCAAGTATTTCAACTCTTGTCTTTCCAGAGTAGCGGCTGAAGCCTTTCTTCCCTAGGCTCCAGCGGCAGTAATTAGGGCCGAATGTTTTTATACTTTTTCCATCCTTTTTAAAACTGGCAAACATGACACGGGCAAAAGCATTCTCCAATCATGGCCGTCTAGGATGAAAGGGAACATAATGACGATGAAAAAAAAGTAGGAATTAATTTGGGTTCTTCAGATGTTTATAGACTTTTCCCTTAAAGATGGAGGGTTACAAGAGGAGAGGAGGCAAACACGAAAGAGACTTTCACAGCTTCGCTGTATGAGAGAGGGATATAGCATAACGGTTAATCCTCGTGTGGTTGATCTCCACCCAGAAACTACAGGAAGCAGCAGCCACCGTGTACAGCAGCGGCGCCAGGTATTAGCAGCTGGATTAACACGCAGGCAGCTCACAGTAGCCGATATAATATTCGTGAAGCGAAAACAGGGAAACAAAAACACATCGGACGGGAAAAAGGATGGCTGAAGAGGATGTTGTATATATCCTGCAACTCCACATCTACAAGTATGCAGTATGGATCACAACTCTGTAATTGGTCATCTTCCTCTCGTTTCTTAGCCAGACTAGAACACCTTATTAACTCAGTTACCAAGAGTTAATGAGGTATTCTAGTCTTGCTAAGAAACGGGAGGAAGAGGAGCCACCCCAGGCCTGTGATCAGTACTACACACAGCGCCGGATGAGACCCTTGTAGATGTGGAGTACCACCTGCTCACAAGAAAAATAGATGCAGGATGCATCCAGCCCCATCCTCCCACCTCTTGGGAAGCAGATTTTGCAAGGTTCAGTACATAGTGTTTCCAGGAGAGGGTGTAAAAATGGATCCGCGCATCCTTTTTACTGCAAGGTTGAGCTGTAGGAAACAAGATATAGTCATGAATCGTCGGTGAAAATTGTGTTTTGCAATGTTGAATTTTACCACGCTACTGCACACCCAGTTCGCATGTTGCACGGGTCCAAATTCAAAGAGGATATGATGTATACAGGAGGAGAAGAATGAATGTAAGAGCAAAGAGGAGAGGGAGGGTAAGCTGCAGTGTGCAGAGTGGAATCGTGAGAGGACGAGTTAACCCGGTTAGAGGATGACGAGAGGAGATGAGTTAACCCGGTTAGAGGATGATGGGAGAAGATAACTCATGGTGAAGAGTAAGAGGAAGGTTGGCGCTAGGATAGAGCCATGGGGGACAACACTCCTGACAGGGGAAAGAAGAAACGGCTCCGTCTACGTCCAACCTGACGGAACGATTGGAAAGGAAACTATGAACGAAAGAAGTGAGAGAAGGAGAGAAGCCAGAGGGAGGCAGTCTGGTTAACAAAGACTTGTGTCAAATCAAATCATATACTCTACAGATATCGCGGGGCACGACAAGAGACACCAACGTCTCAAAGAGGAGTAGGACCGGAGGTGGGTCACACAGAGGACAAGATCACCAGTACATGTTGCACCGCGAGAGCCACACTGGCGCTCTGAAAGAAGGAAATGAGATTGTGTTTCAGAGTAAGAATTAATATGGGTTTCGAAGTCTCTCGAAAAAGGCAGAAGCAAGAGTGAGGGGCGATGGTTTGAAGGGTTGAGCGGTTCCCTGTCTTACGGATGGGATGGAGGAAGACAAGCCTCTAAGAATTGGGGAGAAAGTTTCGGTTTTTGGAGAGATAAGACGAGCAAGGATGGAAGCTAGCTCAAAGGCACACTCCTTTTGGACACCAGGAAGGTATGCCATCTGGTCTAATATCGTGGCTGGCAGAGAACTCTGCAGATATTGCGCAAGGAACATACCGGAACAGACACAGGTTCACAAGGTATGGGAGGACTATCAAAATTCTATATCAACACATTCTTTCTGCGCTACGTTTTATCTGTGCTTTTTGGTGTTGCTACACAGCTATTTTCCTACCAGGTAATATCCCTGAGGGTGCGGAGGAGCATTCCGCTTCACTATTCTGTCTCCATCTACATAGATTACGAATGTAGAATACTATTATCCTCCCTCAGGTAACCTCGTCACACACAAATCATGTCCTCTGTCAGCTGGCTCGACTACGTACTACCACGTACCCCTCCACATGCACTCTGCTGCACTCATTTCCCCGGCACCATCCTCCCCACCTGGCAGCCGCCCCACCACCACCAGCAAAGGCCGGCAGCGAGACACGTGGGTGCCGGCCCGGCTGCCGGCTCATGACGTCATGGGAACGTCAGCTCTTAAAGCCTGCACGAACGGCCATAAGAACGATCCTCCGGGCGGCCTCTGGTCGCGACTCAACACCCTCAAAGTTTTGCAAGTCTCGAGGTGGAAGAGAAATTCTGCGGAGGTTTTCAACACATTCCCTCGATCCAAGTTATATGAACTCCATCAGCGACACAATCTCCACCCGAGGCTCCTGGCAATTCACATATTCACTTGAATTTTTTTTTTCTCCTTGCGGTACTTGATACAGCCTCAGACGCTCAGGGGTTTCCAGGTAATTCCGTGATGGCCAAAGGCTCGGGCAGAGGTTCATGACAGGTTTATTGGAGGTAAGGAGCCAATACTGGCACGGTATCATCACCTGGGTGAGGCCAGGATAGTGACGGGGAGGGTAGGTGAGGGGGTGGGGGGGGCTTAAAAGGAGGCGTGGGGGTGAAGCAACACCCAAGGACAGTTTGGGGAAGAAAGCAGTAGAGAGGGAGGGTTCATTCTGCTACAATGGTTGTCGACCAGAGTTGAGAGACAGGCCTTCTACCTGAGTCATGGATCACACACCCTTCCTGGAACCTACTGGAACAGGGTTGAATGCCAAGCCGTCTACCTGGGTCATGGATCAACCCCCCCCCCCCCCTTGCCCCCTCCTCCTGGAACCTAGAGCGCTTAAATCATGAATTTTCCTGCATTACAGACCTGACGACGGATCGTCCTTGCCAACACCACGCTCTCCAAGAGCAGCCTTGCTGTCACGCGAGTGAACGCTAGAAGATTCTAACGTGAAAACCGATTGAACTAAAAAGCCGAAATATACGTAATATACACAGATGATCAGATAACCATCATGACAAAGGCCAAATATCCAACCCGATACAGAAGGAGGTATTGGTAAAGGTTCCATTGTCATTTGGAACACTTCCAACAGATAAGGAAAAAAAAAAAAAAAGGGACAGATTGGCCCGTCACAATAAACCCTCTGGTTTGGTTTCGATTCTTCCATTATTCTCGTCCATCCAGAGAGGACACTACTTTATGGTGGGTCAGGTTTGCCCTCAGACTGTCATCCTGTACGGCAACAGATCGAGTAACTGGAAGAAAGAGAATCGAGTGAGTGAAATTCCAACCCTGGTCAACGGCACTGGGTGGCACACAGGCACCAGCCATGGGTCCAGGATGTCTGCAGGCTGGAACCAAGAACCACATCACACGCTCAGACTCGACAACCATGAGATAAGAACTGTGACACTCTGGCGTCCTGTGACACTTGAATGCGTTACACTAGCGTCTTGTAACGTACTGTGACACTTGAATGAGTTACACCAGCGTCCTGTCTCGTACTGTGACACTTGAATACGTTACACCAGCGTCCTGTCTCGTACTGTGACACTTGAATGCGTTACACCAGCGTCCTGTAACGTACTGTGACACTTGAATGCGTTACACCAGCGTCCTGTAACATACTGACACGAATGCGTTACACTAGCGTCCTGTAACGTACTGTGACACTTGTATGCGTTATACTAGCGTCCTGTAACGTACTGTGACACTTGAATGCGTTACACTACCGTCCTGTAACCATTACCAAACTACGTCAGTGATTCAAATGACCACCGTTACTTAAAAACCAGACCTCAGAGCACGCCTATTTTACTGTTACATAAAAAAAATGAATCAAACCCTGCGATTTGTTACAAAAAATCGCAGAATCTGGACGTGAAATAAAAAAAAAACGGGACTTTTTATACACGATTCAAACATAACCATCACAAAAATATACGTGTGTCAATATGATCTGTTCTGCTGGTGAATCTTTCCAGTCCTTAACCAAACATATTCAATAATTTCTGTATCTCAACCTTCCCTCTTCTCCTCCGACCTGATCAATCTACACCTAACCTTCCCACTTCGGCACTTTTTTTTATCCCTATGATTCTACTATGCATGACTCTCTCTCTCTCTCTCTCTCTCTCTCTCTCTCTCTCTCTCTCTCTCTCTCTCTCTCTCTCTCTCATCCCCATCTCATACAGACTCTTCGTCCTCTCCCACATGTTCCCTCGCACGAGGGGTCTTCTGAATACTTTCCCATCTCCATGTGAGCAAGGCGTAGTAGGGGGTCATCATCCCATACCCATACCTCCTCGAGTGCTTGCTGGGAGTGTTCCTCCAAGCTTGCTCCGGCCAATTCTCGTCTCACTTCAAGTCTAGAAAACCCACATTGTTTCTTCTTCTTGCTCGACGCACACCTCGGGGTTGCCTAACCTGATCAACGGAGGCCGTTCCAATTATTGCCTCGTTGCTCTAACTTCTGCTATCTCCAGAGTCTCTGAAACTCTCATTAACTCCCACGTTCATCATATACACCTCATATCCCATCCACTTCTTTCGCGGTGCAAGACAAACCGGCGATCTTCTCTCCCACGAAATTCATTCATAGTCCTCTTCTCCAAAGGCTTCTGGTGTATCTTTTGTCGTGGTTCTGGACATCTCATAAGCGTCTGACAGCGTGTGCCACAAGTCTTTACTCACTAGACACTCTTTCTTTGGCTATTCGCCTTCTCATCCTGTCAACACTGGTGTCAGTCAGGGTTCGATCCTATCACCCACCCACTATCTTCTCGCCACAAGGAAATGATCTCTTCAACCTGTGACCCTATTCACTCTCATGCTCGTGATTCTACTTTGCTCACTTCCACTCCCCTCCTTCCTCACTCTATGGCTCGATCTCTTTCTCTCACTGAACATATTTCCTCTCTTTCTCCGGGCTTCTACAAGATCTTGTAATCATTTGCCTTGCGAGCAGTCCTCTTATATCTCGAAGGGTTTTAGTTCACCCCAGTATGGAGTACTGCTCACATGTATATGGTGGTTCTCTCTCTCTCTCTCTCTCTCTCTCTCTCTCTCTCTCTCTCTCTCTCTCTCTCTCTCTCTCTCTCAGCCAGAATAGATTCTACAGACTCCTGTCTCACTAATTTTCCAATCATCACCATTTGTTCACTTTAATGTTGTTAAACCCTCTCTGTTCCACAGGTATCATTTCAGGCATGCTCTCGAGAGCTATCTTCATGCGTTCCCGCCACCAAAGTTTAGACCCATGGCACGCATCTCCTTCCTATGGTTTCTGTGTGGATACCAACCACACTAGGACTAACCGTTATGACTTCTTTCACCCGAGATGGTGATGACTAGGGAATGTGTGTCGCCTGTGGCCGTACTTCTGGGGCTTAATAACGAAGCATTCCGAAGTGAACCTCAGACGAAGCTTCAGGAAGGCTGAAGCCTCCAGATGCCGGTGAGAGGCTGGTGGTTCGAATGGTTCATTCAAAGTTCATGATTAATACGATCGTCTGAGGCAAGCCATGGCCATCAGGTGTGGAGGAAGGAGAGTTCAGGTTTGAGTGTGGTGATTAGTGTGGTGTGGACAGTGCTTTCAGGTGGGTGGCGAGGAGACAAAGGTGGGTGGCAGGATGGGCGGCACTACCGGATGACGAGGGTGGTTGGGCGTGCCCACATACCGGTCTATATATACCAGTGTTTTGACCCAGTATGAGATGATAATTTCTCACCGGGAACACCAGGATAAACATTATATCCTTCCCTCCTCTGATTTCAAAATAATTTCGACTAATGCATAAATTACTATCTTTTATCCAATCACGAAATGTAGATCAAGAATCGTGTTTCCATTAACGGTGTCACTGGGAAATTCTACATTATTTCAGATACCCCCTTTTTTTTTCCAGTCCGTGATGACGTTTTCTTCACCTTTTTCGACATGTCGTTGGGTTATCCGATTTTCTGTATTTGATCTAGACATTTTCCACATAAAATCAAATTCTGGTCCCAGAAATGACGATAGATATTTTGATAACGACACTGAGCAATCTGTCGACTTCTGGCATCGGACGCGGCAATTCGCAAATACCATTGACAATTACCTGCAACCTCAATTCTCCCACTAAACACTATAGATATTGATCAGTGACGAAATAAAACTATCTATCCTTATTTCGGGGCTAAATTCTCAATGTCTACATCAAATGTGTAGAATTTAAAAAAAAAAAAAAGTCTTCAATATGCCGAAACTATTCGAGAAAACGTCATTTCGCACAAGAAAAAAAAAAAGTGTTTTCTCGCTGTCCAAAGCATCAGCTAGTTCATCACTAATTCGTAATTCGGTGGAGCACACAGATACGACCATGATTTAACGCTAAAGATAACGTCGCGTGTAAACAAGTCCCCACGGGCTAACTGTGGTTTATCGTTCACAAGCGTATCGTATATACCGCCTATCGGTTTCGGGCTATCGCAAAATGTACCGTTGGGGTAAAGACAGGTAATACATTCTCTCTCTCTCTCTCTCTCTCTCTCTCTCTCTCTATATATATATATATATATATATATATATATATATATATATATATATATATATATATGTATATATATATAAACACTTGTTTGTTACAGTATATATGAACTAATACATGAGCATAAAAAACGAGTACATTCATGAAAAAGAATCTAATCTTCTCTCAGAGTGAACCACCATTCAGAGGCAGATAATTAAAACAACGGGAGACATATGAATCCCTCTCTCACTGCGGCACTTGTATAGTGCCGCATCGTACGTGTGGCAGCCACCCCTCACGCCGGTCACGCGACAGTATTCGATACCGTCACGCCAGGGAGCCCTCCTCCCGTACACCTCGTACACCAACACCAGCTATTGACGGACCCAGATTGATTTTCGTGGCGACTCCACCCGCTAAGCTCCAGGGACTTAAAGGTAAATCGCTCCTGCATTATGGATGGGTAAAGATGGTCGCTGCTGATCCATACGAGGTCTGGTTACAGGATGGAACACGACACCTTCAAGGCTGTCCAGATATGGTCGGGCAGACTCGAACGCCTCCAGTCTATATTATCAGAAAAACGGACGTAAAAAAAAAAAAAAAAAAAAGGCATTAGGTATGAGAGAGGTAACTCATCCTACTATCGCTGATAAAAAAAAAAAAAACGTGGCGAAAAGATGCCAAAAAATTCCTATTTCTATGATACCAAGAGAAGGGGGTCAAAATTCTTGTTAATAACGGAACAGTACACCATAATCACGAGCGTTACATCTACCAGATCTTACAACCAAACAGCATTACCATAATACAGGCAGACACGTGGACTGCAGACTCGGCCTTTCAAAGTTCGGTTACGAAACGCGCCAAAAGGTCAGGTGCCCCCCACCACCACCACCAGCAGCCGGGGTCCACCACAACACCACCACAAAAAACGCTAAAACATTCACTAACAATCGGTAGCACGTCAGGCGTACAGTCAACACTGAACTATAACAACAGAGCTACTTGTCACAAGGGAACGGTTGATGGCGGACCCGCTGACAGAGGGCTGCCAGGGGAGAGTATGTGAGGGGAAGGAGGGGGCTGATAGGAAAGGGGACTGAAAGGGTAGGGAACTATGACTTAAGAGGGGCTGTGAGGGTACGGAGCTGTGTGAGTTGGGGGCTGTGAGGGGAGGAGGATGCGAGGGGAGGAGAGAGGACTGCATGTGGGAAGGACAGATAACAGAAGGCCTGATGGTCCATGACAAGGTTATCTACAGGAGGACAATAGCAACTTCATAAGTTCCCAATCTATATATGGACAGAGACATGACAGTGAAGCAGAAGGCTTCTCTCCCCCGCCACCACTCCCTCCGGCTCAACAGCCGGCAGGAATACAGCCAAGAAAGAACGACATTCACTGCGGACAGAATATACTGTCATGGAGATTTTATACAACAAAAAAGTGTGAATGGACACACAATGTTCTAATGCAGACACAAGGATATTCTGGGAAGGAGATTCAATCCTGCAACAGAAAAAGCAGGTAATTTACTGCGTACATTACATTTCCCCTCTTGCACCCGCTTGCTTGAATATAACACGTTATTAAAGTGTATCTCAAGTCGCGATTTAAACATACCTGGTGACGGTTTAACCCGATGTTTTATAACTCACCAGCCGATCACGAGTCAGCACGGGGCCCATCCGGAGCCAGCCCTAACCAGTGATCACGGAGGAAACATAATAGGTACAGGTCCAAGGAGGGCGATGATGGGCATTTTTCAAGTTATAGTGGTCCCGGCGGCGCTGTGTGGATGCGGGGAAGGGGCTCGAGATGAGAATGTACGGAAGAAGGTGGATGTGTCGGATATCCAATGTTTTGAGGACAATATGTGGTGTTGAGGAGGGTTGATCGAGGAAGGAATAAGAGAGAGATTTGATAAGTAAGACAATAGGGTCGAGAGCGTTGAAGAGGGTGTGCTGAAATGGTTTGGACATACGGGAAGAAAGAGTGAAAAGAGACTGACAAAGAAAATATATGTGTCAGAAGTGGAGGGGACAACAAGAAGGGGACGAACGAATTGGAGATGGAAGTATCAACTGAAAAAGGCTTTGAGGGCTTAAAGCCTAAACATGCAGGAGGGTATAAGGCGCGCACGGGACAGGGTGAATTCAAGCGATGTGAGAGAGAGAGAGAGAGAGAGAGAGAGAGAGAGAGAGAGAGAGAGAGAGAGAGAGAGAGAGAGAGAGAGACGTTCCGTCAGTGAACTCAACCAGGACTTATGAAACGCCAGGTGAAGCTAGGAAAGAGGTCTTTTGGATCTGGTTGTGCATAGGAAGCTGTGGTTTCGGTGCATTACACATGACAGCTAGATAACGGATGTGAGCGATGAGGCCATTTACTCTGTCTGTACCTGATGCTTCCTCGCTAACGAGGGAAACTGCAAAAAAGTCTGTAATATATATATATATATATATATATATATATATATATATATATATATATATATATATATATATATATATATTGCCTGACTCTGCCTGCAGGCATGAGGCTACACCTCGCGTTAGGGTCATCATTGGCGAGACTGTATTATCGTCAACTGACGAACACAGTTTCGTCAAAGAACTTTTCACTTCAAAGGAGTTCATCCTGTCCCTGCTATTGAGCGTGGCGCACTCTTTGAACTGCAGGAGCTCCTCTCTCTCTCTCTCTCTCTCTCTCTCTCTCTCTCTCTCTCTCTCTCTTATATATATATATATATATATATATATATATATATATATATATATATATATATATATATATATACTTCCCACGTATTCCCTGCGTGTCGTAGAAGGCGACTAAAAGGGAAGGGAGCGGGGGGCTGGAAATCCTCCTTTTTCCCCCCCCCCCCCCCCAAAGAAGGAACAGAAAAGGGGGCCAGATGAGGATATTCCCTCAAAGGCCCAGTCCTCTGTTCTTAACGCTACCTCGCTAACGCGGGAAATGGCGAATAGTACGAAAGAAATATATATATATATATATCAATATGTGTATGTGTATGAGTGTGTGTGTGTGTGTGTGTGTGTGTGTGTGTGTGTGTGTGTGTGTGTGTGTGTAAACAACAGGCATTAACATTGCTTAATTTGCCATCACGAGTCAAAAAATATCAATCTACTAACATTTGTATGCTATAATATCTATTTCTGCCTCATGCATATATGTTGTGAATTACAACTCTCCATCATTCGGTAATCCTGAGTTATAGCCATTTCAACAACAAAAAAAACCATGAATTCTAATTAATATGCAAATTTATGAAACTACGTGTTCTGAAACCTGATTAGTTCATCACTGCAGGAGGAACCCCATGGTGTAAACATGAAATATACATCATGTGAAGGTCTGGAGTCACTGTGCTGCGCCCACAGAGAGAGACAGACAGACAGACACAGGGGTGACTACCCCACGTTCCACACACACTTCTCTACTGGCAGGAGACAGTAAGTACTGCATGGACGCACATGAGTGAGTGTCACACTGTGTGGGTCTTACGAGGAGAGCGTTTTAACACTGGCAGCCCCCCGTCTCTTAACCTTGTATATATGAAACATGACTTTACTCCTAAGCGTATATATACTTACTCACACACACACACACACACACACACACACACACACACACACTAGCCTAAGCCAGGTAGCATTTATCGACCAGCCCCGAGGAGAGGATGAATAGCTGGGATGAGAGTAGGCCTACAGCCGCGCCCAAGGATTCGAATCCTTGCTCTTAATTCTGGTGCCATCATTGCTGTATTCCTCTGGACCTTCTGTATCAGTTCCGTGTCCTTAAGTGTGGTGACCAAACCTGGGCAGTATTATCTAGTAATTGTGACCGTGCGAGGGATATGAACATCTTGCTGAATATTTCCTTATATACTGAGATGCTGTTCTAAACTCTTGTCAGAAGACAGTTTGTCTACTTTAATATTCTGGTAATGAGACTTGAGCGGCAGGTCAGGGACGACGCCTATTGTCAAGTTTCTCTCACATACAGATTCCTGCATCTTTCCTTCACCATTTTTCATCCTCTCGACGTTTTCTCGGGTCGATTTCATCATCCACGTATCAGACCAACTTTGGAAAAGTGCATCTAAGTCCCCGTGTGCGTACGTCGGTGTAACCACTTTCCCTTCTCACTTCCCTCGTGACCTCGGCATCATCTGCAAACATATCCAGGCATGAGTCCAATGCTTCTGACGAGTCATATATGTAGATCAACCATGGTGCTGGAGCAGGGCCCTGCGGCACGCCCTTGATGACCTTAACCCACATCAAGCAGGTTCCCCTGCCAACATGCGTCCAGTGTTCCCACCCACTATGGTAATCATCTATCCATCGAAGTAATCTAACCCCTTTATTTCTGTCTGGTGATCCAAGTTTTTTAACAGCCTTGTGTGTGTGTGTGTGTGTGTGTGTGTGTGTGTGTGTGTGTGTGTGTGTGTGTATGCGCACGGGGGGGTCCTGTACACCCTAGGGAGCGAGGGAGGGAGGAGCCTGTCCGTGTGTACTAGTGCGCGCGAGTGTGTGTGTGTGTGCGTCTGTGTCCACACGAGGAAGGTACAAAGAGAGCGCGAGAGGGGTGGGGGAGGATGTGTCGGTGGTGGTGGTAACCCGGGGAGAGAGAGAGAGAGAGAGAGAGAGAGAGAGAGAGAGAGAGAGAGAGAGAGAGAGAGAGGAGGGCGGCCGGTGGTGAGGGTATGGCAGGGGAAGAGAGGAGGTGGGGAGGGGCGGGTACTTAAGGCCGGCGTGTGGCTCTCTGATGGAATTAACGAGATATGAGGTAAACTGCCCCCTCCCCTCCTCCCACCCCCACCCCCCGGCTCTTAACTGTATTGGATTGGAACAAGAGACAGGTCAGGGGGGGAGGAGGAGGAGGGAGTGGGGGAGGGGAAGAGAAGGACGAAGGGGAGGAGAGGAGAGGAGGAGGGAGGATAAAAAAAAAAAAAAGACTGAGAGAAGCGAAGACAGGAGATAGTAGGAAGGTGAAACGAACCAAGGAATAAGGGTGGAAGAGGCGGAGGAACTTCTCAAAGACGATGGGAAGGAGACTCGGTGAACGAGTCAAGACGGATACAAGGAATCTCGCCCAATAACCTGCGGAATTCCACCTTTCCTCCTCCCTTAACAACTGGTCGTCTATAACTAATTCTCCAACTATTCAAAGTCACTCTTTTCGGTGCCTCATCTTCCTGTAACTCTGCACGATTCCACACCTACAATATGCCTCCCCCTGGGCCTCCTACAGAGTCATGATCCTCTGCTATACTTCCCTGGCACCGGATCTTCCGAGTACCCTCCCAGCCGTAGAAGGGTAAAGCGTACGGTCCGCATGGCTGACTAGGTGTTGTACAATACTGTACATTTAAGGTAGCTTACCATCCTTCGTCATCAACATCCCACTCTGTATCAAATCTCAAACTCTCCGTTCTTGGACGCTCTCCCTCGTCCAGCCCATCCTAAAGACACGAGACCGTTCCAACTTGTGACGATCGCTCCATCGTTCTTACCTCCACCTCCAGAATCTTCGGCATTCTCCCTAAATCTCACTGTCTTATGACACTTCCAATCTTGTTCCTCCCTCCTTCCCTCCAGATCACCAATACGGCTTTCGCGTTGCTAGGTCCTCTGGCGATCTCTTGCGTGACCCACTTCTGGTCTTCCTCTCTCGGGGATTTGAGTGAATCGTTTGTCGTGGTCCTCAACATTTCCTTTGCATATGACAGGGAGTGGCGTAAGTTCTGCTTTCTAAACTTCCTCCCTTTGGCTTTTCTGCTTCTCTCTGTCCTCTAATGTCCCACTGCGGCAGTAGTGGACCAGGCGACTCCTCCCTCTTATCCCGTGAAGAGTGGTGTCCCGAAGGGTTGCGCCCTATGGTCTACCCTCTCTCTTCCCTCCATATTAAGATCTTCTTGAGCCTCTTACCCTATCCACACGGACGCCCACGATTCCACTCTACACATTTCAACTTACTCTCTCCCTCCTCCTGACTCATTCGCCGGTTCTTTTTCTTGCACGGAACATTTCCTCTCATTTCGGACCACTGCAGCATCTAGGAATGAGGAATCAGTAGCCTAGTTATTCTCAGCATTGCAATAAAACAGCTTCTACCTGTATCTTGCTAAACCTCACTCATTTCCCCACTATCAAATTTCAAAACATTACAATTCAATCCTACAGTAACATGAACATGTTATACATAACCACATCCTTCACTCCGTCCTGGAAACCACAGGCACAGAACTTAAAATCTGCCTTCCACAAGCTGAGGGTGTTATACAGGTGCAGAAATTATATTTCTTCCGAGCATCTGTTCCATATCTACACGGGTCTTATTCTCCGCAAGATGGAGTCCTGTTTCCACCTCTTTCTTAGCCACAGTGGGATCGAGGGCCTTCCGTATCATTAACCCCTTCGCTATCAACTCTCTTAAACCATTCGTGCTGCTGTCTTCTCTCTCCCTGTGTGTGTGTGTGTGTGTGTGTGTGTGTGTGTGTGTCCCAACCACTGAGGGCCTGAACTCGCGGCATGCGACTCGCTGCTGCTTCCCATAGTCTTAGTGTAGAGAACCACCACCCGTGGACAGACCGTTATGGTATAATAAATCACGTCTTTTCCTGTAAGAGTCAGAGTGACGCCCTGGACTTTCCTTCTTTCGCCCTCTCCTCCTCCTCCTCTTAACCTTCCTACCTCAAAAACTCAGGTTGATAATCACCTGAAGAGCTCAGATTAATTTCCTCTATTTTTCTTTATTAATTTCCACCACTTTTTTTTTTTTCTGACGCTCCTCATTTTTCCCCTGACGTCCAAGATGCTCGCGACTAAGGCATGCTTTTGCCCGAACCATGTCGACTACTGTCTCTCTCTCTCTCTCTCTCTCTCTCTCTCTCTCTCTCTCTCTATATATATATATATATATATATATATATATATATATATATATATATATATATATGCAAGCGCGACAATCGACACCATAAATAATCGCTGTACAACGACACAAGTTCAACGTTATCACACGTGTTAAACTTTACTATTAAGATGAATAACGCAAATGTTAAACCTCATCTGTCGACGCTCACTGACATATGCGTTAAACCTCAAAGTCCTGGACCGAGTTTTTTAACACATGCTTTAAATTTCTGTTATAAACGGAGCTCTCCTACCATATCCGTTAAACCTCCGCTGTGTCAGAAGCTCTCCAGCATACTCGTTTACCTCAGCAGTGGCCGTACACTTCACTCGCTGACGAAGCACTTTAATATACTCGTTAAAACCTACAGTCAACGGAACTCCTGACCACTCGTTAATCTCTCGGTTGTGAAGGGAGGTTTCCGAACATGGTCGTTTAACCTGTGATCGACTGAGCTCTTTCTAAATCGTTAAATATCATCCGTAAATTGAGGTCCTGAACACTCGTTAAACTTCAGTGATAGATTGCGTTCTTTTACCACTCGTTAAACCTCAGACACCGAGAGGGTCTATCACTCGCTAAACCCCAGCTGCGAAGGGTGGTCCTGAACGCACTCGTTAAACCCAAGTAGAGGAGGAGGAAGGGGAGGGGGGGGGGTAAGCTGGGGGGGGTAAGCTGGGGGACGGGGGGGTGGACGGTCCTCAGGTAGCCAGCCCAGCCCAGCCCAGCCCACCACAAGTAATCCTGGCCGTGATAAAAAGTAATCCTCCCCTACAGAAAAAATCCCTCTCGGATTTCCGTACCCTTCTTCCCTTGCGTGGCCCGGCGCCCTTACTTGTGGTATCGGCGCAGTATCCGGTATCGGAACTGGAGAATGCAGGCCTTATCGGCCGACCTGGTCAACCTACAGCTCAACGACCGACGGTGAAGAGAAAGAAACGAGAAATGTATAATAAACCGAGACACAGATGAATGGAAGGACGTGCATGTTGTATTGTGTGGCAATTGTGTAGCTTAACTATGTACGTTTACACACAACACACACACACACAGACACACACACACACACACACACACACACACACACACACACACATAAGTACAGAGAACTAACAGAGAAGGTCCAAAGGAGGGCAACAAAGATGATGCCAGCAATACGAGAGCCGAGTTACACAGATCTGTCCATAACGGAATAACGAAGAGTAGGTGTAACTGGATCACATCCTCCACGACTCTACATCATCCAGACGACGTCGACAGTGAACAATTCTTGATGAGATGGAGACACGGAGCCACCAGAGGCCATGACGAGATATTCAACAAGTTACGTGTTAGAAAAGGAAGTCAAGAAGTACTTCTGTATGATCAGAACAGACGATGAGGGGAATAAATTGTGATGAAATGGCAAATGTTGACAGTGTACAAACGTTAATGAAAATTGTTTGAGTAGAAAAAGTGCAAGATATGGGGCATCACCTATATAAAACCCTCTCCCCTAACTGTATAAGTAGGTAATTACAAATGAGTAATTACATTAGTCCCTATAATGATGATGAACACAATATTTGGTCTGATTCTTCTCTGTGGTTTGGATGATTTAACCAACCCTTTGTGGTCTGGATGGTTTAACTAACACTTTGTGGTCTGGATGGTTTTATTGCCCCCATGTATCAATGGTTTACCTGGTCTCATTAATCTCAAGTCCTGCTAATTTCACTAGTCTCAGTGCTGTAGTCAGTCTCACAAACTAGTCCGGCTGGTCTCACTGGTCCGGCTAATCTCACCGGTCCAGCTGATGTCACTGGTCCAGCTGATCTCACTGGTCCGGCTGATCTCAATGATCTGGATGACGATACCTAATCTCAGCGTTCTCTATCTCACAAGACTCAGAAGTCTGGTTAATGAAAATGGTTTTACTTGCTTGGTGAGTTTAACTATCTACCTCAGGCGTCTGGAGGACCCTAGATGGAAGACGCTACTCTCCTAGACACATTGGTCTTAGTTCTACACTAGACCGGGTTGGTCGTACTGCCGTCCACGATGTTCTAGTGCCTCTACCACAATATTCTAGTGTCTCTACCGCAGTGTTCTCCTGTGGCTAACCTAGCGTTCCACACTGGACTGTCTGGTGTGGCTGGTCTCGCACAGGCCAGCCGCCGCCACACCGTCCTCCTATACCTTCCGCCTGCCCTACGAATATCGATCGATCGCTTCATTAGCCTTGGTTCCGCATGTCCCCCGAGAGACCTCCTCTCTCTCTCTCTCTCTCTCTCTCTCTCTCTCTCTCTCTCTCTCTCTCTCTCTCTCTCTCTCTCTCTCTCTCCCCCCTCCCCCGACCTTCCACCAAGACCTCCTCCCCTGAGAGACGCCCTAACTCCTGACGAAGCCATTTCTCCCCCGTCGTCTCCCATCGATCTTTCCACCAGTCCTCCTGGATCGATTTCCTCCCCCACTCCCCCGACGCCAAGCAGACAGATACATCCCACAATCTTCCCCCTTCCCCTCCCCTCCCCTAGGACATGTGTAGACGGGAGGGAGGGTGGGAGAAGAGGAGGAGGGGGATGTGGAGACTGTTCGGGAGGGAGGGAGACAGATCAGTCGAAATCTGGCTGAGAACTGGACCGCACATCCTGCAGGAGGAGACTTGCAGGCGGTAGATCCTGAGCCCCTGGGTGTGGGAGGGTAGGGAGAGAAGCCCTTTACTGCTTCTCCCATTCCACCTTCCCCCATACACCACTCAAATCTGTTCCTTCTCTCCCCTCATCTAGGAAGGGATGTGGTTCCAACAGCAATCGTAAGGGTACAGGTTCAACGGTATGACCTACATTATGAACACAGAGGGGTCACTGGTGGTGGTGGTGGTGGTGGTGTGGCGGTGATGACAGAGGCGGTAAGGGGAGGGGGGAGGGTTAAGTGGTGATGGTAAGGGGAAGCTGGTGGTGGTGGTTGTGGTAGGGGGGTTTGGAAGAGGTGGGAAAGTAGAGTTGACGGTAGTGGTAGGCAGCACGGTGCAGTGAGAGTTGCAGGTCGCGCAAGATGAAGGTCACAACCCACCTTGCTCTCCGACCCACCGGTGATAAGGTCACGACCTAATCGACCCACCTTGCTCTCCAGCCCACTAGTAATAAGGTCACGACCTTCCTCGATCCACCTCACCTTCCAGCCCACAAGTAATAAGGCCACGACCTTCCTCGACCCAACTCACCCTCCAGCCACCCCAGTAATCAGGACACCTGGATTACTGATACAAAGGGACAAATGTCCTTCCTAAAATGTCCGTCTGTATCAACAATTGTAACGAGGGCGGCTCCGGCCTGGCGAGAGAGCATCAGTATGGATCCTGGGGCCACACAACCAGGTCGCAACAAGGGCTCATCACAGCCAACACATGAGCGCAATGGGCCAGACTTGGGCGAGCCGGCGAATGAAATATGAACAATATTCCAAGGCACAGGTTGGAATCCTCCCCTCCCCTCCCCCGGGTTGTATTTCATCCTCAGCTCCTGGAACACGAGGGAGACACGCTTCAACACGACGGTGCGACCCTCGAACACGACGGTGCGACCCTCTGGTGTGATGACCTGGCCTGTACCCTGACTTTGCCAAGGTCAGGTCACAGGCCAGGTCACCACATCCATGGGTTGAAGTGGGTTTCAGAAGCGGTTCCCGTCGTATAAGGTTCACGAGTGATGTCCAAGTGGAAGACACTACAGCCATACCATCAGCGGGCAAGACTGGGAAGTCTGAGAAAACACTAGAATTTCTAAGAAGAGACATAAACGGACAGCCAGAGGTTCCTGCTGGAGGAGTGTGCAGATCCTCCTGACAGGCCGCCTGATATATTGGTCAAGACGTCGCTGGAGGAAGGCAAAGTGCCAAGGCAGTGTAGGAGGGCAAATGTCGTAACTCTCTCAGATGGAGCGCTGGAACTTGCCATCGGACTAAAGCCCAATGTTCCTCACATCTATGGTCTGTAAAATACTAGATCAAGTAATCAGAAGGCAAATGGATGATCACTTGCGATGGAGAAACTAGCTAGGCGAGAAGACGATTACAGGGATTCAGGGAAAAGTCACGTTTAACAAACTATCTGGACTTCCACGAGAGAGTGAGCTCTGTTTTACACAGAACAGAAGCATGAGTGGATTGTGTGTATCTGGAATGCCAGAGAGCATCTGATGCTGTACTCCACACAGGATGGTGGAAAAGGAGACGGAGCTAACGGAGGAATAAGAGGGAAACTCCTTTCATAGATGGAAAATTACCGTAGTGGAAGGGGAACAAATAGACGTACGTCAGATGAGTTTTTCGAAATGGGTTTGGGTCACTAGTGCTATGCCACAGGGTTCGGTTCTGGAACGACTGACCTTTTTTATGCAGCTGACGGACTGGACTCCTACCTGAATGATGCCGAGGTCATGAGAGAAGAGCAGAATGATTGGGACTTAGAATACTCCAAAAGTTGGTCTGATACATGGCAGACGAAATTCAACCCCCGAGTAAATGCAATGTATTGACGATAGAACACAGTCAAAGTAGGCCTCGAGACGAATATTTTCAAGGAATAAAAAGCAGGAATCAGTGTGTGAGAAGGACTTGTAAGTCGACAATATACCTAACAAGTCACCAAGGCTCCACCTTAGAAATGTGAAGAAGTCAAGCTGTCTCCTAACAAACTTCAGAATCGCATTTACATACATGGACAAGGACCAACTGAGTAAACTGTTCACATCTCACATTACGTCAAAACTAGCATATGCCTCTCGTGTTTGGGGACAATTACAGAGGCAACGATAACCTACAGAGATTCAAAAGAATGCAACTAATACTGTGCTAGATGTTAGAAATCAGAGTTACGGTAGCAAAGCAGAGGTCATGAATCTATCCATCCATGTCAGACAGAAGAGTAAGAGGCGAAGATGAAAACCTTTTAAGGACCTTACGCAACCTGGTGACGTCAACAATGAACAGCTCCACGAAAGATGCAGCCATAACATGAAAGTGAGAATAAGATTTCTTAGAAAAGATGTAAAGTTGTGCGTTTATTATACAAAAAAAATCAGAAGGATGAATAGAATTATAAAAAAGATCAGAAGAATGAACAGAATTACCAGAATAAGAAAACTGCGTATAGTGACAGTATAGGAAAGTTGAAAACTTATATGAAAGAGGAGAAAGTTCAAGTGCTATATAGAGTTTCAAGTGATAAAACTCCCTCCCCGTACGGCACAGATAGGTAATTACAAAATAACCATCACACACACACACACACACACACACACACACACACACACACACACACACACACACACGACCAAATCACAAAATAAACGTTCGAGATTAATTTATCATATCATTATATGAATAATGATTATACAACATAACTGCCAGAGGTCACTCGACAGTACAACACAACTACTGCAGGTCACGTCACGTATAAGCCCCATCCTTCAGTCTAGTTAAGATACGACAGGTCACAGAGGGAAGGTATGCACGCCCAGCTAAGCACTACAGTAGACACTACGTACGTGTACCTGGATGCACATCTCTCCAACCTATACAGAATAAGACCACCAGAGCCAGGCACACTGAAGGCATGGATAAAAAGACTTCTCCCGGCATGAACCAAGGAGGCAAAACACGGTATAATGTGATACAGTTTCTCAACGTCGAGCGATTAGAAAAATAACACAAACAAATGCAGCCCCAGGCAGGCCCCGGCGCCCAGGCCACACCAGCAATGGCTTCCTCGTCATCTTGTCGCAACATCAAAACTTCCGGCAAAACAAAGTTACTCAGATACCATAACGGCCAGCCCCCCCAACAAACCCCTCCCCTCACTCACCCGCTTTCTTCCCCTGACCTCCCCCTTCCCTCCCGCTCGCCCCTCCACCTCATTCCCCCCCCGCGCCACTCAGGAAACTTTCCCCGTTTAAACCTGATGTTCCCCTGCAATTACAGAAATTTCCCCTAGGTTTCTTCCTACACCCCACCCACACTTCCCCTCCCCCCCTCTCTCTACTTTATGGGTTTTATATCCATCGTTCCCCGCGTGTGCACGTGCTGGGGAGGAGGGAGGAGGAGGGGGGGGGGGGGGCGGCACCGCTCGCCTGGAAATGGTTCACTTGCCACCAAGAACGAGTCTGAACCCTCCGCGCCCCTCATTCCCTCCCACCCCCATTCCCCGTGAGTGAGATCCAGCCTCCGCACACCCCTCCTCGGCAATATCCTAGTCCACTCCCTGTAATCTATGCACCACCACCACGCAACACTGTGGACGACCCCGGCCGCAAACCCGGGGTCGCGGTGGACGCAAACCCTGGAGCTCCCCCTGGCGAACGAACCTGGGGTTACAGAGCGCCTGGTGTGGCACACCACATGTAGACTCCTCACACTAACGTCCTCACAACACTGACGCTCACACTAACGTCCTCACGACACTGACGCTCACACTAACGTCCTCACAACACTGACGCTCACACTAACGTCCTCACGACACTGACGCTCACACTAACGTCCTCACAACACTGACGCTCACACTAACGTCCTCACGACACTGACGCTCACACTAACGTCCTCACGACACTGACGCTCACACTAACGTCCTCACAACACTGACGCTCACACTAACGTCCTCACAACACTGACGCTCACACTAACGTCCTCACAACACTGACGCTCACACTAACGTCCTCACAACACTGACGCTCACACTAACGTCCTCACAACACTGACGCTCACACTAACGTCCTCACAACACTGACGCTCACACTAACGTCCTCACAACACTGACGCTCACACTAACGTCATCACGACACTGACGCTCACACTAACGTCCTCACAACACTGACGCTCACACTAACGTCCTCACAACACTGACGCTCACACTAACGTCCTCACGACACTGACGCTCACACTAACGTCCTCACGACACTGACGCTCACACTAACGTCAAACTTTACAACTTTTGTGATGAAGAAAAATGAAGAAAACTGTGAATATTCTCCCGACGGTGCCAGCTCCCCACCCATGTCTCCATCTTGCTCTTAACTACCTTCATTTTTTTCCCCCAAACTTGTTACATATTACATGACTCGCGTGTGTGTGTGTGTGTGTGTGTCATAATCTTCTGCAAGGGAAGCCTTGTAACAAACACAGTCACATTCTGATTACATAAAGTAATTACAGTGTAATCAATTCTATACGTCCGGCAGTGTCCCTCCTGACACCTTCCCTTAAAAGTGTATTAGTGACTCCACTACTGTACCCTCAGGTTACCCCAACCTACCTTCAGTATAACCCCTACTACACTCAGTGTACCCCAGCTACCCTCAGTATACCCTAGCTACCCTCAGTATACCCCAGCTACCCTCAGTATACCCCAGCTACCCTCAGTATACCCTAGCTACCCTCAGTATACCCCAGCTACCCTCAGTATACCCCAGCTACCCTCAGTATACCCCAACTACCCTCAGTATACCCCAACTACCCTCAGTATACCCCAGCTACCCTCAGTATACCCCAGCTACCCTCAGTATACCCCAGCTACCCTCAGTATACCCCAACTACCCTCAGTATACCCCAACTACCCTCAGTATACCCTAGCTACCCTCAGTATACCCCAGCTACCCTCAGTATACCCTGACTACCCTTAGTATACCCCAGCTACCCTCAGTATACCCTAGCTACCCTCAGTATACCCCAGCTACCCTCAGTATACCCCAACTACCCTCAGTATACCCCAACTACCCTCAGTATACCCCAGCTACCCTCAGTATACCCCAGCTACCCTCAATATACCCCAGCTACCCTCAGTATACCCCAACTACCCTAAGTACACCCAATTTCCTCTCAGTATACCCCTAGCCACCCCTAGTGCAACCTAGCTACCCTCAGTATACACTAGAAACCCGGTATCTACCCCTACTATCCCCAACCTACTACAATAAGCCCAAATCTACCTCAAGCTACACGTAATCTACCCTAGTATCCGCAATCTACTCAACAGAGACACACAAAGCCACCCTTAATCTACCCCAGCTTCCCATAATCTACTCCTATGTTAAATGTATTCTACCCCAGCCTTCCCCAGGTCGTGTTTTATGGTTACTTCCTCCATCGCTGCTCCTGGGGGAAGGGAGGGGAATGTGCGGTCCGGGATTTGCCCCAGGGGACATCTGGCTAAACCAACCTCGGTGTCACGTGAGACATCTAGCCGGAGCAAACGTTTATATCAAACGTTTGCTCGACATATCGCTGAATTTCAAATTGAGATGAAACGTTTGTACCAAGTAATTAGCCAACAAAGGTTTGCTCGACATATCGCTGAACCTCAAATTGAGATGAAACGTGTGTACCACGCAATTAGCCAACAAACATTAATGAAACGTTTTTACCAAACAACCAGCCAACAAACATAGATAAAACGTTTTTATGAAACGTTCTATTAAAGAACGTTGGATCTCGGCAGGGGAGAGGGGGAAAAAAAATCACCCCTCTCCTTCTGAACGAGTGAACAGATATCGGTATTTTAAAGACATGAGTTACGATAGGGGAAGTAAAACTTATGATTCCTGGAGCAAAATCCCCTAAAGTGGAAAGAAAGAGGACTGAAGGCTGAGGGAAATCCCGTGCAGACACAGACGAAATCCCCGACACGCAGGGAAAATCTCCTACAAGGAAGGACAAAATCCCTACGAGATAAAGGGAAAACGCGAGGGTACGATGGCCCTTGGGAACGACGCCGGGTCGACTCTTGGGCACACACAAGACGACCCTCGAGTGCAACGGTACGACCCTTGGCCACTGACCTTAAAAAAAAAAGACGATCAAAATATTCAGTAACACAGAAGTGATCATCAAAGACGATCTTGAACAATAAACAGGTTCAAATAAGCATTTTGTCATTTCTAGAGAAACACTTCGAGGTAAACCCAACATCTTTATGTCCCTGGACGCAACTCAAAATAAGAACATTACAAAAACTTCATACGATTATGCTGCCTCATAATCGTTATACACATTACGTGAAAACTATACAAATTACTTGTATATGCATCTTGATATCAACGTACAAGTGAATATGTTAAAATTACCTCACGTTTCGTTTTCTTTTTTTTTCGTTTTCTGTTCGCTTTGGTATGGCATCCTTCTTTATAATCCATTCATTTTGTTCTTCCCGGTTCGTCAAGAACAACCAAGAGAGTGTTCTCCTGGACTGTGTCGCCACAGGAAGACCTGACATTAGCGTCATAACATGAAGGGGGAAATAGATATATGTTCATGAATATATTCACGAAATCACATACACGGGCGAGCACCCACACGCGTACACAAGAATAATAAGATACTGATCGATCAAGAGAAGAGAGAGAGAGAGAGAGAGAGAGAGAGAGAGAGAGAGAGAGAGAGAGAGAGAGAGAGAGAGAGAGAGAGAGAGAGAGAGAATTTAATCTTGTTATTCACAATCTTTTTTTTTCTTTACAACTCCCCCTTTTCTATGCGTCTCCCCGAGACGTAAACTCGAGCGGTTTTCCTCACGACAGACAACCGTTGTAAATCACAACAGAGGAACGGAAGAGGCTACGAGGCAGGGAAGGGAAGGTTATGGTGGAAGGTATCGATTGGCGCTCCGCTACGTACGTACGACAGGCGAGGCACCACACACACTAGCCGAGCAATGCCATAGACACGACGCCAGGGAAGGAAGGTACACAGACAGACACAGACGGGCGTGACGGTGAGGCTTGGATGATCAAGTTGTGGTGGACAGGCAACGGACGGGCTCCTTCCTGCTCCGCTGGGTGACTTCGCGGGTATAATCTTAAGGCTTCTGTCTTCGTCATGTGAGACGGGTTCAGGCATGTGTGACTCACCACGCCGACCGCCAACGGGTCAATATTTTCCTGGCAGACACCACTGGCTGTCAGGACCAATGGAGGAACTGATCTCAGCTCGCACTGCAGCAGATGTAAATTGTTGTATGGAAACGAAGACACAAGGGAGCCTCACTCACTGCTCGCCGGGAGGCTCAGTCGGAACGGGTTACTTATTAGTCTAGAACACGTACACACACACACACCAAGTGGTATAGATCAAGGGCTCACACGTCAGTGTACATGCCGTGCAAAAACCTCTCGTCATGTTACGGTATAGCCACGACATGGCCGATCCGTACCCGGGAAAAGCAATGCCACGCATGCACAAGTCCTGGACCCGAAATTCCAGGGCAGAAAGTTATCTTCAAGCACCGGAGATGAAGAAGATAACAAGCCTGAAGCGGTAAGGGTAACTTCAAAAGAAATACGGAATGAACAATATGCTGAACCTATACTTTCATCTATGGAGAGAGAGAGAGAGGAGACGCTCCGACAACCAGCAGAAGATACAGGCCACAAGACAAAGCGCTTTACGAAAGGCCACCTCTAGGGAGCGGGGCAGGGCGGCGCGGCGGCCAACCCTGAATAAGACGGAAACTAAACATGCAAGAAGCCAACATCACGAGAGGTTCAACACCCCACCACCACCACACGAGATGCAGTCAGGAACCTCACCTGGAACCTCTAGTGTGTATTATGGCCAGGGCTGGTGTGTTGCCAGGGTGTTTCCCAGGCGTCTGGTGAAGAGATGAGAACATAAGACTAAGCCTCAGTGGTTTTTCATGCGGGTTTGGATACATCAGGTCAGAGGATCTCAACCTGGAGAGTAGTGGAAGGTTGCCAGGCATCAGAAGGAACGCTGCACACAACCTCATTACATTTACTCGGATTGAATATCATCATCGGGTTTAGATTCTCACTAAAGTAGGTTTTCCTTTGCAAGAAGTCATCCATTTACTCTCTGACTATCTATCGTTTCCAGCACTTCACAGACCACGCTGGACAAACATAGTGTGTAGTCACACATCTGCAGCACACAGAGAGAAATCTAGTAAGGAACATGTGTCTTATAAGGGCCAAGAGCCTTTAGTATTACGAGCCTTATACGAGTCAAGGCCATATAGTATTCGGTTGATGTTTGGTTTAATCATTTCACTGCTTTACGAGACCACTTCTTCCCTACCTCAGCGGTGTTCTCACAGTGTCTTCCACTGTGAAAAGATATCTCGACATTAAATCCCTCTCAGACCTGTGCATCACCCTCCATAACTCCCTCCTCTGAATACATTACCCATTGTTCACTGCCCTTCACCTGGCAAAGACACTCCTCATGAATTGGTGTAAACGTTCTGGATTTTCTCCTGCCTTGTCCACTGTGTTCTTTTCCAACTTTCTCAGTTCCTCCTTGCTCGTCGTGCTATTTCTGTCTCTTGCTCTCTTCCATCTTTCAAATGCTGGCTGACTGCGGTGCCGCCTGTATGTTTCTCAGCACATAGCTACGCTCCTTCGCTTGTTGACATCTTTAGTGAACTACGTTTTTTTCTTTAACTTTGCCTTTGTGTTTGAGGCTCAAGGTACCCGTGTTTCTATATCTTCCACTGCAATGTACAATGTGTGTGTGTGTGTGTGTGTGTGTGTGTGTGTGTGTATGTGTGTGTGTGTGTGTGTGTGTGTGTATATGTGTGTGTGTGTGTGTGTGTGTGTGTGTGTGTGTGTGTGTGTGTGTGTGTGTGTGTGTGTGTGTGTGTGACTACTATTTGTGTTACTGGTGGAGAGTTTTACACTCGTGTTGTCCCGTCACTTAACCTTGAATATACGTACCATGTCCTTACTCCTATGTGCAAACACACACACACACACACACTGGCCTATGTATGTGTGCGTGTGTGTGATTATTATTTATGACTATTTATGTGTTATGTAGATGTAGAGATTTTCTTTTTACACTCGTGCTGCCCTGTCTCATACCCTTGTTATATATGAATATTGCTTGTTGTCGTAGCCGTAGAATGTAAAGGAAAAAAAATCATCCTTCATCAAAAATAAATTCCACTTCAACAAGGTGGAGTACAGAGCACCACCTAACTTCTCTCTCCGAGAAGCTGGAGGCGGAACATCATCCCAGGTGGAGACCTGCTCCAGACTGCTGGAGAGAGTGACCCTCGACATCCACTGGTAGGGCTATTTAAAGGGTTGGTGTCGAGAGCGTTGGCCGCTACCTGTGACTTGTTATGGTGTAGTCAGCAAACTTAAGGGTGACCGAACTGAACTGAGGAACAATTAGCTCATCTTACGTGTTAAGAGGCCATATGATTGTGTGTCAAGAGGCCATATGATTGGCTGGAGTGCTCTACACACGTTCTGTTGACACACAATCAGCAAGTCTGATGATAACCGGGCGTGGCAGCACTGGACTCATCGTGAACAGTGTATAACTGGCATGAAAAATGCTGGGTATTATTCCGTGTGTGGCCTCCAATGTTAGGCTTCGTCCTGCCTCGAGCGTAATACAAGTTGTTAAAACCACAGACTCCCGCAGTTCCCGTATCTATCGAGATAATTCATAATGCTTGAGTGAACATTATTTATGTACTTAATTACTATATTTTGCATATGATTAGGCTATGATTAGGCTAAACATTAAATATATGTCGTGTATTT
Source organism: Panulirus ornatus (assembly GCF_036320965.1). Lineage (NCBI taxonomy): Eukaryota > Metazoa > Arthropoda > Malacostraca > Decapoda > Palinuridae > Panulirus > Panulirus ornatus. The sequence goes on along the minus strand of NC_092234.1, from coordinate 56,487,859 downwards.
ACTCGTGCGTGTGTGTGTGACTGTGTGTGTGTGGTTTCCTAAAAAAAAAACACTTGTACCCTATAAAAATAGACACGAAACACACAATTCCTCGTATGTCAAAGGTCAAGGGTCACATCAAAAATACCTCAATGACCTTCAGCAGGGCGTTGTATGCCAAGAATGACGCTGACTGCTCCAGTCTTGCAGGAATACTAGGAAAAAAAAATAATAATGCAGGTCATCTGAGGTGAACAGGTCAAAAATGAAAAGTCCCATTTATTATCCCCGATGGGATGGCTGGGACAACGAGCAGAGACTATACCAAGGTAAAACTCTGCCACACAGGTCCCACGATGTGTTCCTCCTAACGCTAATGGTCATGTAGGATACACAATGTCCTATGTCCGCACATGGGTTAGTGGTGCAGAGAAATGATATTATAGAGTGTACTGACTGTATGTTATGTGAAGCCTCGTCGGAACAGTAGCGAGAGAATATATGAATATATAACCCATTTTCTCCCAACGAGAAAACGGTATAATAGTAATAATAATAATAATAATAATAATGATAATAATAATATATTCTTCCTAACAGCTTGTGGATTTCTTAAAAGTCTTTCAAGTTCTTAAACTTTTCATATAATCTTAATATTTGTGATGGTCTATACAAATTTGATAGCGTTATTGTTCATAAAATTTGTAAAACAAGTTTATGAACGCTCGTTGTACGTTTTGAACAATCACATGTTTACCAAATGGCGTCCTAGCTTCGTCTCTTCGATGTATATCAACTGACTTATATTTCTCTCTTGTGTCTCCCCTGATGTGATTATTACACGAAAGTGCACTTGGGAACTTATCGTGTTTCATTTTCCTCATAGGAATATCTTGATCACGCGCAAAATTGTGATCCTTTCCAATATATATATATATATATATATATATATATATATATATATATATATATATATATATATATATATATATATAACCCAAACTTTGACTTTCATTGTTCTATCACCTACAAATTTAGTAAAACATAAATACTGTGCACCGTGCACGACCGTGTTCGCTACATAACAAATCATCATCTCATTTTCGGTTTAACAGTTAACGGCCAAATTTAATTCCGTTTAACATTTTCCCCCCTAACGGAAATTTGTTTTTAAAGCCATTACCAGTTTATGGGTCAGATTTTATTTCGAAAAAAAAAAAAAACATTCCCCCAGCGTAAATCTCTTAATTTTAAAACCATTTTACATCTTTTTTTATTACGTTTTTTCATTTGCCCGTCAGCAGCAGGGCTAGACTTCCGCCCCACCAGCCCGCCAACTCAGTCACGAGTAAATTGCATAATTTGCCAGCAAGCTGGTGTGTGTGTGTGTGTGTGTGTGTAGGGAAGGTTAGGTGGCGTCAGCCGGTGTTAAAAGTTCACAGGGTTCCAGGAAAATTGCAAAAGGCGTCGAACTTAACGTTAAACCCAACAACATCAGGTGACAGCAACAGTCCAGCAGCATCGCCAACACCACCATTAGCAAGAGCAGCATTACCAACACTAGAATTATCATCATTAACAACGGCCAGTCCAGGAGACGCCCAAAGCTGACCAGGTACTACATCACATCCTCTCTCTCTCTCTCTCTCTCTCTCTCTCTCTCTCTCTCTCTCTCTCTCTCTCTAACTTTCCCGTCCGTGTATACGTATTGCTATCCATACCAATATATCTTGGTTCTACATTTTTTCCCCACCAATTCCATTCGTATCCATAATTCATTTCCTCGCTTGGGAGATTTATTTACGTTTGACTGCTATATTGTTGGCCGTTCTTTTTTTTATTACTATACAGAAAGTCGCTACGGTTGTTTTTCCTCTGTTTCCTTATCTACATTGACCCTTCGTCTTTATTCAGTCTTCCCTTCATCTTCAATATTTTCTCTATATCTTTCCTTTATCATTTTTCTTTCCTAATGCCAGTCTGTCTCCCATTTACAGTCTGTCTCCCATTTAACCCTATGAGCACGGCTGTACAACCCTTGAGCACGGCTTTACAACCATTGAACACGGCTGTACAACCCTTGAGCACGGCTTTACAGCCCTTGAACAAGGCTGAACGACCACTGAGCACGGCTGTACAACCCTTGAGCACGGCTTTACAACCATTGAATACGGCTGTACAAGCCTTGAGCACGGCTTTACAGCCCTTGAACAAGGCTGAACGACCACTGAGCACGGCTGTACGACCCTTGAACACGACTGTACGACCCTTCAGCACGGCTGCACGACCCTTCAGGAGGTTCTGTGTTGGCGTGATCTTTGACTTGAACCTCAAGGGCATGGCAAAAGATCACTCCATCATACCCAGGGTCACACCGTCGTCGTGCTTAAAGGTCGTACTGCCGTGTTCAGAGGGTCGTACTGCCGTGTTCAGAGGGTCGTACCGCCGTGCTGAGGGTTCAGATCATCTCTCCTTAACCGTACTCTTCCTTTACCTATGTCCTCGTCTTCATTATTTCTCAAGCACTTCATAAATGTTTGGTGTCCTTTTCATCATAAGACTCGTCGTCCTGGACCCATGTGAACCAAGAGTTCCACTTTAATCAGCAGCCTATCAGTCCCAGAGCCAGAGACTTTTCGAAGCCTAACTGAAACATCATCAATACCTTCGACAAACCAGTGAATACATAGTCAAGCTGAATCCCATCTACACATGCTGGAAAAACTGATCAAATATTGGGATTTTTGGGATATATATAAACCATCATTATCTCAAATATCAATGTTTAAAGCACGATAATATATTAAACATGGGTGCATAAAGTATCTAACCTAGGTTCGAACCTGGGACTTCTCACTGGAGTTGTCTCAAAACTGAAGCCCCGACCAAGGTTCGAACCTGAGACTTCTCATGAATGTTGTCTCAAGACTGAAGCCCCGACCAAGGTTCGAATCAGGGACTTCTCCCTGGTGTTCTCAAGACTGAAGCCTCGTAACCTCTACTGACCTTCCAGTGTTTACATTAGTGCCGTAGGGCCTTGAGACCTCAACGAATCGGTAAACCCACAGCTTCCCCCGGATGTGTCAGGATGCGTGATCACGTGTTCTCGTGAGGCGCCCTACACACGAACAAAACCTTATCCACACTGACCAAAATAACACACCATTTACCCTCTCCTTCCCCCTCTATTGTGTAACCAAAGGGACAACAGGCCAATTTTCCACAGGTCTAACCTCCCAGTTTCAGCATGCGGGCCATCCTTGGCCAGCAGGTCTACCCCGCCCGTCATCACCCACATAACACTACACATACAGATATGGACACAATATGTTCCTGGTCTTCAAAAACTCTCATACTATAGCATAAGGTAGCGATAAGAACAGAAACACTGTCTAGATAAGGGTGTATATCACAATCGCGGACCAATGTGTCCATCAAAATCACGAACCACTGTGTACATCACAATTACGAACCAATGTGTACAGCAAAATCACGAACCACTGTGCAAATCACGATAAAGGACCAGGGCTACATCGCGCAATCACGGACCAGGGCGTAATTCGTAATCATAGGTAAGAAGAACGCACATCAGAATCATGGACCAATGTGCATAAAATCACGGATAGAGGAACAGTAACCTCTTGCATCCAGCTCAAAGGACCATAAAAGGTTTGAATTCAGATATAATCAGCACAAAAAAAAAAGAATCTCGACACAGCCCTAAACACAAAAGCTATAATTGCGTCAAGGTTTCAATTCCGTTGTGAACGTAGGGGTGAGGCGGTTCGAATCCTCCTCCTGGACGTGGAAGGCTTGTGCTGCACCAGATGGCGCTTCTGTGAAGCGAGATACAGAGTCTCACCTGAACCTGCTTCACAGATGCTTGCCAAGTCAACCTTACCAGATATATAATCTCAAAATAATTTGGTCACTATCATTCCCCTATAATTACAACATAGGTGTCATTATCACTGATAATCCTGGTCATCATCCTGACCATAATCATAACTCATTCATTGCTTTATTATCAAGACGTGTCACTGTGTCAGCATTATTGGACTTTACCCAGAGCCACTTATTTCTTACTGAACATTAACGAAGGAAAATAATTTATACGTACAATATATATATATATATATATATATATATATATATATATATATATATATATATATATATATATATATTACGTTGCAGCCTCCAGCTCAGCATAAAAGTCCACATCAAGGCCGGGCCATAATTGAAATATAGAAAGGTTAACGAAAGGGAATTTTGGAGGAAGTGAAAAATCTGTTTTCCAAAATGCGCCGTCATAATTATTCCGAAAGACATGAGAGGGCAAAGACTTCCAGATCTTCGAGGTGCAGGGAAAGAAAGTTATCAAAACGGCCCACCCTCGAGTTGCCAGCGGCCACAAAGTAATCATGGGACACAGCAGCTTGCCGAGTATTGCGTGGGCTAGTTACTATATAAGCCGCCAACTCTCGGGGGAAAAAGAAACAAAAACCGACATAAGAAGAAAGTAAACCAACATTGCGGCGTAAGCTAAGTGGGTCAAGTTTTGAAGTTAGCCTGGGAGAGTTGATAAGTTGGACCGCTTTCGACTCTTAACTTTATCAATCAAGATTACAGAGCTAAAACCACCTCTGACGTGAGAGCTGTCCTCCGTAAAAGGACGGATCAATCCTTTGTATAAACGGAGCAACTGTTCGGAAAAGAGAAATTTCGAAAACTAAACAGGAACCCCATTTTCTTAAGAGGCAGACTTAGGTATTTCCGTAATGTGGCGTTTCCACGATAATTTGGATGTTACAATAATACCGAGAATGTTCACTGAGTTAAGAAGAGGAATTAACGAACCGTCGAAGGAGAGAGGAAAGTTGGGAGGAATTCTGGATAGAGAGATGGACAGAAACTGGGTCTTGGAAGCATTAAACTTTAACCAGATTTCGTCTATCCCACTGATATATCCAGTCCAAGTCTTGAGTTTATTGAGGAAGTTGTGTCGAGACGAGATGCAGATTGAGTGAGAGAAGGAGGAGCAGAAGTGAAGGATGTAGAGGAATGCAGTGTTGAGTCGTCGGCGTTTGAGTGCATTTGATTATTTGTAGAAGAAAGAAATGCAGTGATAAAAAAGGAGTAGGAGACAACAGAATCTTGTGGGACACAAAAGTTGATGGAGAAAGGTATATATATATATATATATATATATATATATATATATATATATATATGAGAATAGAAGGGTGGTGTTGGAAAACATATCACATGGAAATTGAAAGACAGCTGCACCAGACAGACATTCGCAAATATATTTCATGAAATTCCAATTCAAAACTATCAGCGTCACTGCTTCTTTCATTCACCCCAGCCAGTACCTTATGTTGTGCTGGGGCCAATGATGTTCTCCCTGGGCAAACGATACTCTCTTGGGCCAATCACATTCTCCCTCCGGCGACGGTATTCTCCCTGGGAATTATTTCACTCGAACAATACTCTTCCAGGGACAATCATTTTCACCCTTTGGACAAATATATTCTCCATGGGCGATGATGATATTTCCCCTGGGGAAATACATTTCTCCCTAGATCAGTAATGATATTCTCCCTAGAGCGATAATACCATTCTTAGGGGCAATTATATTCTCCCTGGGACTACGGTATTCTTAAAGCGTCACTGGACAGACGAATATATCTTGAAGGAGTTAATGATATCACTGGTACACCCTGGACCCATCAGTCGAGTTGACGACATTTTTAAAAAAGTGCTAACAATGTCAGGCGTCAATATTTTGTCTTTTATGACCTATGTACATTAAAAGGTGAGGCGAAGCTATGCTACGCTAACCTAAGCTATGCTACGCTCGGATAAGGTTGGCTAGGTAAGGTTAAAGTTACTTACTGGTGATCACATTGCAATACTATTATCCAGTATCTCAAAACACATGTAGAGCCTCAGTAGTGACATATCTATGATCTATATCTTTCCTTAACATTCCTGATGAAATGATAGGATTACAGTATCAACGAAATGCTCAAGTACAAACGAAGGATGGAATCTTAAGAAGCACATCTGGTACCAGGTACAGAGCTGCTGAGGATCGATTGCCATTGAAGAACCAGTTAACAACCTCCTGACTCACGAAGCAGTTTACAACCTCCTGACTCAAGAAACAATAACCTCCTGACTTAAGATAACAACCTCCTGACTCAAGATAACAACCTCCTGACTCAAGATAACAACCTCCTGACTCAAGATAACAACCTCCTGACTCAAGATAACAACCTCCTGACTCAAGATAACAACCTCCTGACTCAAGATAACAACCTACTGACTCAAGATAACAACCTACTGACTCAAGATAACAACCTCCTGACTCAAGATAACAACCTCCTGACTCAAGATAACAACCTCCTGACTCAAGAATCAGTTAACATCCCCCTGACACAAGAAACACTGAACATCCCCCTGACACAAGACACACTTAACATCCCCCGACTCAAGAAACACTGAACATCCCCCTGACTCAAGAAAGTTAACTACCCCCTAATATCCTGACTCCCCCTCTCCAGTGGTGAGTTATCGTGGCGTCCCACACCAGACTGTGCACCCTCCACTGCTGAGACATTATCATTAGTGTACCATCTGTGGTACCAGAGGATCTGCTTCTCTTCCATCCTCCTCAATGTACACTTCACTCCCTCCTTCATTTTCAACATGCGCTCCATCACCACTCCACTCCATCATCTCTCCCCTCTCTACACCAACATCCCCAACCTCCCCAGCTTCACCATCATCATTCTCCACATTATCACCCCCCCCCCAAACATCACCACCACCCCCACATCAACGCCACCCTCCACATCCCCACCACTGGCCAGCAGGACATGGAGGACTTCTGTCGACAAGATCACAAGCGATGTCACCCATGAAATTAATCCACAGTCGAACCTGAGCCCGGGGGTCTGGTCTGCCTCATTACGGTCGGTGGTGAACCTCATCCCTCCCGTCTCACTAGGCTAGGCTCCGACGCCTAGCTACCTCACCACTCACACTTGAATCAATAACACCAAACACGTAAAATCCAAAACCAAGAAAAAAGAATGACTAGCATGAAAAAAGTTCACTTTAACATGGCCTGAAATCCTGTCCTGACCTCGCATTCAGCCCACTACTGATACTGGAAAACTGGGCTTAAAAACATTAGTGTAATCGCCAGAGGGAAATTAACAAGCTTTTGGCAAGTCTCACGTTCATCTCATTAGCGATCTGTAGCCGCCGTCCCGTGGGAGGGGGACGAGGGACGGTAACAGCCATTCATAAACGAAAAAAAAGAGATGTATCAGCGGAAAAGGGCTGTGTAAGGGGGAAAACTATGAGTAAGAGGAAGAGGAATGTATAAGAGGATAAGGGATTAATAAAACGCTTATGTATGCATTACCGGAAACCTTTAAAAACAAAGGCATAATAAGTATGGTTCCTTTGCCCGAGTATACACGAGTCTTCACCACGGCCACACTGACTGACTCCCCCAGTGAGGTGTCCACCATCCTTCGAAGTTCGAAGGCGTTCCTGGACTTCGAAGCCTGGACACACTGGCTGGCCAGAAGGCACGCGAGTCGTGGGACCGCCAACAACTCACACCTGGTGACCATAAAATGACCCTCTTCACCTCCAGTTACAACCAACTTCCACAAGTTTTACAATTCGCAGGAATTCTGAGAAGCGAAAGCGCGGGGCCGGACCTCCTCTCACAAACGAATGGCCTCGTCAGACTCAGAACTAGAGATAATTCTACATATATTTCCCCTCATTCCCTTCCAGAGCTTCGTCCTCATCTTCCCTGCTTCATGCAACCATCACCAGGAGTCGGGATATACTGCAGATCAACACGGGAATCATCATCACTACAAGTCGTCACAAATATTCCACAATCAGGCGCGGCGCTGCTTTGCTCTCTCTCTCTCTCTCTCTCTCTCTCTCTCTCTCTCTCTCTCTCTCTCTCTCTCTCCTCCAAGACCTTATTGGTTCTCAGGGCAGAACCTGGTATAACAGTCAGGGAAACAGGTGTTCTTTCATTTACCAAGGCATCCTGGAAACGTCTTTCATGGAATTGCAGTAAATGAGCACAAGAGTGCAATCTTATTTACCTGCTTCACAATGCATTCCTCGCCAGCTTTGAGCCCCAGCCAGACTACACAAGGCTTATGAAATTCTCGGGTTGCCAGATCATTTCTCCTGCGCTACGGCAGCTCTTTCAACAATGCCCAAATTAACCTCAGTTAAAATTAAAATCAAGCGAATCCAGCATTAGGTAAACTTTAATTAAACAGAAGGAAGAGATCCAACAGACGCAGTGATTAAAGTCCCTTTGTATAACGTGCAGCAGAGGAGGCAACAGACGCTAAGATCAACAACGAGCAGACGTAACAGCATCACCCACGACAAGTAAGCAGAAGTAACAGCAGCTGCAGCATTAAGGAACAGCAGCACACCATCGGGAACGCTCGAAGCAACAAGTGTACCAACAAGAAACATGAGTAACAACAACAACAACAACAACAACAACGGTGAGCTACCGTACCTACAACATCAACACCTGTGACATCATTACCAACACCTGTGACAACATTATTACCAACAACACCTGACATGCAAAACACCTACGGTCTCTACAGGAACAACAACAACAAGAACAGCAGAAGCAACAACAACAAGAACAGCAGGAGCAGCATCACCAACGGCAGAGAGTCAAGCTGGTCGAACGACACTGGCAGCAGCATTACCAACAGCAGGAGAGCCAACCACAGAGACCCCGGGCAAAAGTGAGGAGACTCCGGTGTAGTTGGCGGTCTTCCAGGGCCAGGGGTTCCAGGTTTCAGCAGCAGCAGCACCAGTATTCCAGGCCTCGCGCGCTTCCAGAGTAGAGCGCCCCAAAGTATTGATCGTGTAGTGTTGCCAAGATCGACCTTAAACCATCTCTACATGCGGTAGCTACACCACCGTCTCGCTGTTCCTCCTGCGAGACGGGTCGTGCGGTAGGTATACCCTGCCGTGTATGGGGGGACACCTCACCCGTCTGCTGGGTGATCCTGACGGGCTGACGAAGCTCCTGCAGGAGAGGAGGGCGAGGTGGGGGGTGGGGGCTGGCTGCAGTGTGCTGCGAAGTTAGAATGTGTGCCATGTCGCTGGTAACACTGCCCGAACCTTCTTCTCCTCTCACTACCCCAGAACCAGCCCTCTCCTCTCCTCCTCCTCCTACTCTCCCTTTTACTCTCACTACTCCCTCCCTCCCACTACAAAAAGACTAACCATGGGGGAGTCTGGACCCCTGGAGGAAGGACTTCCGTGGCCATCTTCGTACCCAGCGTCCTGGGGCATGACTGCCTCCCTCCCCGACCCCTCACCACGCTCACGCTAATGACTGCCATTCCCACTCCCACGCACCCCACTCTCTCCCTCCCACACTCACCCTACTCCCACGCACCCCACTCTCTCCCTCCCACACTCACCCTACTCCCACGTACCACACTCTCCCTCCCACACTCACCCTACTCCCACGCACCACTCTCCCCCCCACACCCACCCTACTCCCACGCACCCTACTCTCCCTCTCACACTCACCCTACTCCCACGCACCACTCTCCCTTCCACACTCACCCTACTCCCACGCACCCCACTCTCCCTCCCACACTCACCCTACTCCCACGCACCACTCTCTCCCTCCTACACTCACCCTACTCTCACGCACCCCACTCTCCCTCCCGCACTCGCCCTACTTCCACGCACCACTCTCTCCCTCCCACACTCACCCTACTCTCACGCACCTCACTCTCCCTCCCACACTCACCCTACTCCCACGCACCACTCTCCCTCCCACGCACCCCACTCTCCCTCCCACACTCACAACCCTCCTACGCACCACATTCTCCCTCTCGCATTCACCATATTCCCACGCACCCTACTCTCCCTCCCACACTCACCCTACTCCCACGCACCACACTCTCCCTCCCACACTCACCCTACTCCCACGCACCACTCTCTCCCTCCCACAATCTCCCTACTCCCACGCACCTCACTTTCCCTCCCACACTCACCCTACTCCCACGCACACCACTCTCCCTCTCACATTCACCATATTCCCACGCGCCCTACTTTCCCTCCCACACTCACCCTATTCCCCCCGCATTCTTCCTCCCACACTCATCTTAATCCCCCGCAATCTTTCATACTAATCCTACTCCCCATATTCCTCACACTGATCCTGCTCCCCTCTACCGCACTCTCCCTCACACTTGATCCTCCTCCCCCGCACCGCACTCTTCCTCACACTGATCCTGCTCCCCCGCACCGCACTCTTCCTCACACTGATCCTGCTTCCCCGCACCGCACTCTTCCTCACACTGATCCTGCTTCCCCGCACCGCACTCTTCCCCACACTGATCCTGCTCCCCCGCACCGCACTCTTCCCCACACTGATCCTGCTCCCCCGCACCGCACTCTTCCTCACACTGATCCTGCTCCCCCCGCACCGCACTCTTCCCCACACTGATCCTGCTCCCCCGCACCGCACTCTCCCTCATCATTCCGACTCTCACAAACTTCCCCTCGTCTTCACAATCTTTCGCACAGTTTTTTTGGGGCTGCAATTCTTCTCCAGAGACGCTGCGCCCCCCCCCCACCACCACACACACACACACACACACACACACACACACACACCTTCCTCCACCCCCAACCACCACCACACACACGCACACACACACACCTTCCTCCACCCCCACCACCTGTCCTCCCTCAGCCCCACCACCATTCTGTCCTCTTCTCATCTACACCACAACCATTTTGTCCTCTCTCATCTCCAGCACCTGCCCTCCCTCAGCCCCAACACCACCATTCTGTCCTCCCTCATCTACACCACAACCATTTTGTCCTCTCTCATCTCCAGCACCTGCCCTCCCTCAGCCCCAACACCACCATTCTGTTCTCCACCATCTCCAGTACCTGCCCTCCTTCAGCCCCAACTTTACCACCTGCCCTCCCTCAGCCCCACCACCAACATCACTGTCCTCCCTCAGCTCCACCACCTGCCCTCCCTCAGCCCCAGCAGCGTGGAGCGCCTCACCTCCTGCAGCTTGAGGCAGGGTTGTAGAGGGGGCCGGCCATCAGCACGGGCGCCCCTGGCCATCGACGTTTGACATTCCCCCCGTCGGTTCTGGACCCTCTGACGTCACGCTGTATACAGTATTACGTGATCATTTAGTTGATTGCTTGTGTTGTACTGACGGGTTGTTCTACTGTTGTTGATGTTGTAGCACTGTTGTTGGTGTTGTAGTACTGTCTTGTAGTGTTGGGCTGTTGTCTTGCTGTTGTTGTAGTGTTGGGTTGTTGTCTTGCTGCTGCTGGTGTTGTTGTTGTTGTTGTTGTTGTAGTGTTGGGTTGTTGTCTAGCTGTTGGTGTTGTTGTAGTGTTGGGTTGTTGTCGAGCTGTTGGTGTTGTTGTAGTGTTGGGTTGTTGTCTAGCTGTTGGTGTTGTTGTAGTGTTGGGTTGTTGTCTAGCTGTTGGTGTTGTTGTAGTGTTGGGTTGTTGTCTAGCTGTTGGTGTTGTTGTAGTGTTGGGTTGTTGTCTAGCTGCTTGGTGTTGTTGTAGTGTTGGGTTGTTGTCGTGGTGCTGCTGGTGTTGTTGTAGTGTTGGGTTGTTGTCTAGCTGTTGGTGTTGTTGTAGTGTTGGGTTGTTGTCGTGCTGCTGCTGACGTTGTTGTAGTGTTGGGTTGTTGTCGTGGTGCTGCTGGTGTTGTTGTAGTGTTGGGTTGTTGTCGTGGTGCTGCTGGTGTTGTTGTAGTGTTGGGTTGTTGTCGTGGTGCTGCTGCGTTGTTGTTGTAGTGTTGGGTTGTTGTCGTGGTGCTGCTGGTGTTGTTGTAGTGTTGGGTTGTTGTCGTGGTGCTGCTGGTGTTGCCACGGGGGACTGTATTCTTTGAGCTGTCTTCGGTGTAGTATTACCTGGGGTCCTCAGAGCTGCAGTGAGAAGGGTTACAGTGGAGGCTGTCCTCAATTTACAGATGGACGTCCATCAACCTTTTGAACATCCATCAACCACTCGGACATCCATCAACCACTTGCACATCCATCAACCACTCGGACATCCATCAACCACTCGGACATCCATCAACCACTTGCACATCCATCAACCACTCGGACATCCCTCAACCACTTGCACATCCATCAACCACTCGGACATCCATCAACCACTCGGACGTCCATCAACCACTTGCACATCCATCAACCACTTGGACATCCATCAACCACTCGGACGTCCATCAACCACTTGCACATCCATCAACCACTTGCACATCCATCAACCACTCAGACATCCATCAACCACTCAGACATCCATCAACCACTTGCACATCCATCAACCACTTGCACATCCATCAACCACTCGGACATCCATCAACCACTCGGACGTCCATCAACCACTTGCACATCCATCAACCACTTGCACATCCATCAACCACTTGTACATCCATCAACCACTCAGACATCCATCAACCACTTGCACATCCATCAACCACTTGTACATCCATCAACCACTCAGACATCCATCAACCACTTGCACATCAATCAACCACTTGGTCATCCATCAACACTCGGACATCCACAATGTAGTCTTCTCGTCGTGAATGGTAACAGACGAACACTAGACATGCAGGAACCTTGTCCTCGAGTCACTCTCTCTTGACCTCAAAGATGATATCCCTCCAGTCCAGCTCCACTGTTACCATGGCTCACTTCAGTCCCACCCAGCTTCAGGAATGAACTGCTGAAGCCAGTAGTAACAATACAGTGAATAGCTCACACACACACACACACACACACACACACACACACCAGGTGATAAGGCTTCACCTGCCCGGATTTAACCCCTTGAGCACGACGGTACGACCCTTGAGCACGATGGCGCGACCCTTGAGCTCGACGGTGCGACCCTTGAGCACGACGGTACGATCACTCAGCAAGACGGTACGACTTTCGAGTACGATGACCCGGGTTCTGACTTTGCTCTTAGGGTTAGGTTGAAGACCAGCAGGCCACCATACCTAGACACCTTAGCGTAGTTCTCAAGGCCTATAGATTCGTGCTCTCGGGTCGTATCATCGTGTTCAAGGGGAGTATCACCGTACTCAAAGGTCACACTACTGTATTCAAAGGTGGCACCGTCGTACTCAAGGGTCGTACCATCGTACTCAAAGGTCGCACCATCGTACTCAAAGGTGGCACCGTCGTACTCAAGGGTCGTACCATCGTGCTTAAAGGTCGCACCATCGTATTCAAGGGTCGTACCATCGTACTCAAAGGTCGCACCATCGTACTCAAGGGTCGTAACATCCTGCTTAAGGGTCGTAGTGTCGTAATCATGGGTCGTAGAGTTGCGTTTCTACCATCGCAATACTGTTCATCGATCCCACCTACACATCTACTCGAACAACAACCCAGCCTGACATACTCGTTCACAACATACAATTATTTCTCCCATCAGGAACCACAGATGAACAAAAACAAATAAAAGCCCAGAATTATCTCCGTCATTAATTCTTCACAATACTTCCCCCACCCCACCTCCTGTTTTTGTTACCGTTGTGCTGATGTGGCTACAATTACCGCCGCTCCTGCTGCTGTTATTACTTCTGTTGTTGCTGCTGCTGCTTTCGCTGTTGCTTCTGTTGTCCCTGCTGCTGTTGCTTCATTTGCAGGTACTTCTACTGATGCTACTCTTGCTTACTTATTTTGCTATCACTTCAGCTGCTCCTGTTGCTGTTACTTCAGCTGCTTTTGTTGCTGTTACTTCAACTGCTTCTGTTACTTCTCCTGTTCCTTTAGTAGTTGTTACTTTTCCTGTTGCTTCTGTTGTTGTTAATTCTCCTGTTGCTTCTGTTGTTGTTACTTCTCCTGTTGCTTCTGTTGTTCCTGAAGCTATCATACCGTTACTACTACTGCTGCTGTTGCTGTTGTTGTTGTTGTTGTTGTTGTTGTTGATGATGATGATGATGATGATGCAGTCAGCCGCTAGGAAGATGAATTTTACAAGCCAATGACGACATGAACAATCTCAGAATAGTCGGGAAAAAAATATTTAAATTCTGGTGAAGTTCTTCGACCGCCAGGAAGAAGACATGTACAGTACTGCGTCTGGCACAGACTTCGCTACTACACTACATCAAATAACAGAACAATCCTCGCTCAAAGCGCATTAGCGAGGGGCTAAACAAGGTGAAATACTGAGTTTACAAGGATGAAAAAATGATTTTCACCCCTAGGCAATGCTGCTGTAGCAACCAAGTCTCCGTAAAGGCTCTGTAACCTGACCTCATGCAATTCCTCACCCGCAGATTGGGTTACGTAATAGAGGACCACCCCCTCACCCACACGCCCTCCTCCCCCCAAACCCCCCCCTTCCCCCCTCCATTCACAAGTCGTCGGCTCGGGTTTAAGAATGGTCGGTCGGGACACGACGACGGACGCAAGTGTTTGGCCAAACACGCACAAGAACAACCCATGGGAGAGACGCAGATCTTCCGGCGCGCCAAGACCACACGCAAATACACCGAACAAATACAGTGAAAAGACCTCCGCGCTGTTTGCGCTCCTCGGTCGACAAACGCATACAAGCGCACGACAAACACATGCAAGCGTCCAAGAAGAGGTCGAACACCACAGACACAAGATCGGAAATGCGTTGCATCTGGGGTGTGGGAGGGAGGGAGGGGTAAGGAGGAGGAGCGAGGGATATCACATGGAAAGCTTCGTCAATAAACATCTTGTTGTCAGGTGGAGGGATGTGGGTCAGATGATCCTCCTTCCAGCCCACCTGAGTCAGCAGGGTTCTTCCCCTGAACTCTGCGGTCGCAGCTTGCCCCTCTCACACGACCTGGTAACCTGTGTCTCCTGCTCGAGTGCTCATCACTCACTAACTCCACACCTCGTGTGTCTGAAGACTCTCCACCGGTCATGCCCTGAAGACCTTCACTCCTCCCACTCGAGCGCTAAATTCTTAAGTGTAACACTGTCCTCCCTCGGTATAAAACCCACCTCGCGTGTTCCAGTCTGTCTCGCGGGACACATTACAGCGAAGTACTCGTCCTAAAAGGCTTATCTTCATGCCATTCTTCTCCACCGTTTCAGTTCTACATCAGAATGTCTCCCTTAACTCTAAGAAGCAGGAATCAAGTTCCTTAACTACAGAGTAATATGGCTGCCTCTCAAAGGTGTACTTGGGGTACCAATGGTGCTGACAATAACATAACACCTATGAGTGTCTCCTACACTTCTATAGAAGAAATACCATTCAAAGGTCTACAAAAGAAAGAAATAAGTCTATAACAGTTCTACAGTGATTGAGTATGTCCTCTGCACTACATGGAAGAATATTTTCTTAAACACCACTAGGACTATCCCCTTCAACTCCAAAACGATACGGGTGTTGTCCACTCTATCCTGCAAAGGCAAACCATCAATCCTAACGGATAAACATGCCTCCCACAACACAGCAAGGACAAACAGTCCCCCCTTAACATGAAGACTGTCTTTCTGAACCAGAAAACGTCAACAACTGCGATGCTACACCAATATGGCAGAGTCTCTCCTCCCATAATATAAATCGCTAAGAATATCTGTCCTCGCCCCCTGGAAGTCTCAGAGCGCCCACTCTGCTTCCCCTGTGTGTCTGGCTGTTGTGGGTCTGCTCGCTACAATACACCTGGATCACTCCAGACCCTCGCTCTCCAGTCCCCCATCACAAGCAGGCTATTATTACGACTATTGACCTTTCTTGGCCTGGAAGCTGTTCCTGGAAGGGCTTCGTGTTCCAAAAAGACCTCCATCCTTCAACTGTGTTTCCATATTCATAGTTGGTTTAGTGATCGAGGGGGAAGGGGGCAGGACGGCTTCTTCTTCTTGCGGTTCTATGTTCCAGGCTCAGTTCCAGTAGTACCTTCCAAGTTTCAGACGGACTTGACCCCATTTTCCAGGCGGAGCTCTACATGCCAGGCAGGTGTCCATGTTCCAGGAAGGTCTCCACTTTTTAGGCTTTACTTAATATACCGACGGGGATATAATGCCTCAGGAGGAATCACGTTCCAGCCGAGGCTCAACACTCCAGACACTATTTCTTGTTCTAAACGGAGCTTCACATCCATATTCATGGAGGGATTTAATAATCCATATTCGAGATGGGGATTGGGCTCCATCTTCCAGGTAAGGCTACTATTCCAGGCGAAGTTCCTACTCCATGAGAGACTTTATTTTACAGGCAGGTGTCCTAAGTCCTGGTGGAGACACATACTCCTTGTGCTTTAGTCACAAAACAGAAAGAACCAAATAAGAGGGAAGGGTTCAAGCACAAAGAGGACTTCTACTTAAGCCATCATCGACAGTGACGCCCTTACTTCTGAGAAATCTTCAGAGATTCTTATTTCCGAACTTTTGCCTTCTTCCATTTTCCTGTACAGAAGCACTGGAGACTTACCATCATGGCTAACCCTGTACAAGATCACTGAATCGTGCACATTTCGTTTGAGAATTAGGTCCAACAATCTTTCAACACGCAATCATGCAATGATCATGAGAACCTACCATACAATGATCATGAGACCCTACCATACAATGATCATGACACCCTACCATGCAACGATCATGAGACCCTACCATACCATGATCATGAGACCCTACCATGCAATGATCATGAGACCCTACCATACAATGATCATGAGACCCTACCATACAATGATCATGACACCCTACCATACAATGATCATGAAACCCTACTCCCTCGATGAAAATAATCCCCTTACAATTTCTTCAGGCACAGATCAGGTTCTGCATGACGTAATGATATCAAGTACGTGTCTCCACACCCATAAGGCCTGTCATCACCACTGCAATAATTTCTTACGTCCTCGTGAGACAGTGTGTTGATCGCCTCCAGTCTTCTGGGGTCTACACTCCCTCCTCCAAAATGGCTTGACTAATGTATGTTGCAAAGTCTTTAAGACGGTCCATTTCTCTCCTGTCAAGGGTAGAGACTTAGCCTAGCGCGCACCATGGATAAACGGTCGCTTCCAGTCACCTAATATTTTAGTAAATACCCAACACTGACGCTTAAAGTGTTCAATGAGCCAACGAACAGCACTGCCGCCTAGTGTGTTCAATGAGCCCACGAGCAGCAATGCCGCCTAGTGTGCAGTTGTTCTACGGACCACCACTACCAACTATTGTGTAAAAGTAAAATCCTCCAGGCACCCCACACTGTGTAACTGAATCAATACCTCGCGCTGCCGCCTAGTGTCTAAAAGCAACCAACACCCGCCGCTAATCGAACCAAGGTCCGCCACTGATATGGAAACCGAACTATCCATACCACACACTGGGTACAGTGACCTAAGGCCTAGTTCTGCAATGACACTTGGTGTGTCAGCCGAAATAAGTATTGCCCACCGCTGGCCGTATCTCAGGATATGTGCCAACCCGCACTCTGCTGCGCCGCCCTCATCTTACTGGGAATGGAACCTTGGAAGTTAATTTTCAATTATACTCGCCTCCCCAGCCAGTACTTCCACATTCTTGAGTCCCTCCACCAGCACTCCGGTCTCCACCATTCCTTCGCAGTTTCCACCATCATCCCACTGCAAACTCCATCCCCTTTAAAGTCTTCACCATCAGCCCTCTCTACAACCCCCAACATCCCTTCACAATCTCCACAATCATCCCCCTCTAAAAACCTCCAACATCCCTCCACAGGCTCTACCACCACTCCTCCATCATCCCATTCACCCCCAGCTTCGGGATCAGGTCCCTCCCCACCACCACCACCAGCCGGCATGACCCGGGCGGCGGGAGGAGGGCTGGAGCCTCTCCTGAAGGGGTGTGGAGCCCGGAACCCACAGAGTTGGAGGCTCTCCAGGACTGCAGAGACTAGAGGGAACCGGTGACCTGAGCCGGACGGTTCTCCTCGCTCCTGATGGCCACACACACACACACACACACATACACACAGCCACTCACCAACTTTTCTCGTGAGTAAACACCAGGAAAAGGTTTCCTGCTGACGTTGCGAGCAAGAGTAAATATACCATAGAAGTTAAGTGAAGGAGTCTACGGGGTCTGACCCAACACTTTTACCGGTCGTATGCAAAACGTCGGAGTCCAGAGCGACACAAGTGTTGGATCAGGAGGGCTACGGAACCGGGCTGGCTGAGGAGGTCCAATACCTTCATTTGTAGAGACAAACGGATCCCTCCAGCAAAGGTCGACAATTCCTCAGCACCATCTGGACGTTCACATTAAGTGTTGAGGACGGATAGATCCGCCATCCAACACACACACATACACACACACACACACACACACACACACACATTACATTCAGGCCGGAAGCTCCTCCGTGCGAACTATATTCTCGCAAAAAAAAAAATAAAAGGTGAGCGGAAAAATATAGTATCCCATGAAGCCAACATGAAAACGAGATGCGTGGGGGGTAACACCGGAGAAGAAAGAATGAACCATAAAGCTGAATATCCTATATGACCTTTTTACGGCTCCCACACTATCTCCCGGGAATATCTCCCGTTTATTACGACCCACATCTTCCCGGAGACTGGAGGGGGGCGCTCCACTCGCCATCACGTCTCGCAAGGAGACTCGTAAGCGAACCCTGAAATACCGAGCCTAACCTTCCAGGAGAAGGACTACAGGTGTTCCAGTACTGCCAAACCCTTGGACACTTTCCACATGAATGATGACTGGCACAGGAGGTCGTGATTTCAGCGCATCGCTGATCGTGACAACAACAATCGTACCCACAACCACAACACCTTCACTACATCACAAAGCATTCCCAAACACAACAGTTTCTGAAGTTGTAATACACCGCAGAAGGCGGTTCACAACACACGAGTAAGAAAACCAAAGCTACTCCCACTCAGTACGACGGGTGGCAAACCGTGTCATCATCGAGGATCATGGAGCCAGACCAATCCTTACGTGTGGGAGAGGGTTGGGGGGTGGGGGGGGACATAACCAATCATTAAATGAGGGGAGACCAGGAACCAGACCAATCTTTACGCGAGGGGAGAGCCAGGAACCAGGCCAATCCCTACATGAGGGGAGGCCAGGGACCAGGCCAATCCTTGCGTGAGGGGAGGGCCAGGAACCAGACCAATCCCTACATGAGGGGAGGCCAGGGACCAGGCCAATCCTTACGTAAGGGGAGGAAAGGAGTCAAGTAAATCCCTACATGAGGGGACCAGGCCAATCCTTACGTGAGGGGAGGAAAGGAGTCAAGTCAATCCCTACATGAGGGGAGGCCAAGGACCAGGCCAATCCTTACGTGAGGGGAGGAAAGGAATCAAGTCAATCCCTACATGAGGGGAGGCCAGGGACCAGGCCAATCCTTACGTGAGGGAAGGAAAGGAGTCAAGTCAATCCCTACATGAGGGGAGGCCAGGGAGTGTAGACATGACAAAGCCGACCAATGAACCGGTATAACTTTGATATCAAAAAACAAATTTACAATGTAAAAAAAAAAGTAGAGTGAGAGGGGAGAGCCTAGAGTGCTGGGCGAGGAGCGGAATGAGAGGGGTGAGGTACAGGACGTGCAAAGCGAAGGCTGGAGGGAAGTACTGAGAAAGTTGGGGAGTGTCAGATATTCTACCTGGCAGGGGAGGTAGACACTGTCTCATGACAGTGTACCGTCGACCAGATTCTGCCTATAGGTGGAGGGGTTAGTGTGTAGAGTCATGAGACGAGTCCTGGGCTGTCCCACCCCCTCCACCACTTCATGCCCTTGTTGAGAAAACACACACACTCGTGTCTCCTCCCTCAGTGTTAAATGTCATCCCCCTCCCTCACTTTCCTCCCCCACTATTCTCATGTCATTAGAACCTCCATCAACACTAGATGCACCCCGGCTCTTTCTTCTTCTTCTTCTTCTTCTTCGACCCGCTCGTCTCAACAACCCTCATTACAGAAGTTTGTTGAGTTCTCCGGTATCCCGATAATGATCACCCTGTAGCGGGGGTTGATCACAGCCCTCCACCCTGGAGGATTCTCAGTCCAACAATATCCTTCACTCACACCTCACAGGAGGACCCACCTCTCCTTCGGAAACAA
Organism: Panulirus ornatus; assembly: GCF_036320965.1. Lineage (NCBI taxonomy): Eukaryota > Metazoa > Arthropoda > Malacostraca > Decapoda > Palinuridae > Panulirus > Panulirus ornatus. The sequence goes on along the minus strand of NC_092234.1, from coordinate 56,467,718 downwards.
ACAGCTCTGGAGCCCACAGACAGTCTCTCTCTCTTCATCATTCCCTGCCGTACACCATCTACAGAACGAAGGTTGCCTACAAGCATGACGGGAGCGCGGGGTGTGTGCTCTCACTGGTCGTGGACCCGCCAGCAGGAGGTTGGGTCCACCGTAGACTTCCCAACCGTTCGAGCTCTACCACCCGCAGTGAAGTGCACGGGCTCTTAGATCCCGTTGATCTCTTCCTTCAGAGGAGATTACATGGTGTCATCTGATGCGTTTCCCAATCTGCCCTTCAGGTCGTCTCCCCTAGGCCTTGATGCCTCCCTTTAATTCAACGTATGTTACATCTATATTACCTTTAACTCTTGAGAATTCTCTTGTCATACATTTCTTACGGACTTCACCTCATGTTTGAATATCACACACTGACAGTGATGACCTTCTGGCTAAGAACGTCCGTGGACAGGCCCTCCCTGACGCCGGGGATACCCCCCCTCCCTCCTCTGTCACCGAGAGAAGATACGTTCAGCGGCTCTTCTCCGCACAATACATCTCAGGGATAATGAACGGGGTGAGGGGTATATACAGCCAACACGATGATCACTTTCTACTTTATCCATACAAGTGCCGTCGACGTAGACAAATGTTGTCTCTCCCAGCATTACGCTAGGACACAGACCTATCTGGCTAGTCTCTGAGGAGAGGGATGACCCAACGCTAACATCCTCTTCAACACTATAACCTCGACTGTCCCACTGTCAGAGTCCTCCTACAACAGGAAGAGTCGCTTATGACCACGTCACCACCAACTTGTACATAATAACTCGGGTGTAGTTCTTGCACGCGGCCTACGCTTTGGTTGGGTGTTAAGTCCCGTTGTCCTGAACCAATCTCGAATGTCTTCGTGTCATGAGTCCTGCGAGACATGAGGGGCCCTATGCACTGTGTCTGGCCGCACGGTCCTGCACTAGGCTTGTCGTCCCCAGGGGCGTTTTGATTAAAATAAAAGTTGGGTGAGATGCGCGTTGCCGAGTCTTGAGTCCGAGATGGAGAGCTTGAATGTTTGTAGACTGAATGCCATAAGTCACAGTATTAAGTGAGGCAGAAAGAAAAGGCAGTTTCCTGGGTCAAGGAAGAGAATTTGATAGACATTGTAGTCATGGCTCACTACTAACAAGCCAGTTGATCACTTATACCGAAGAAATGATACACTTACACTTCCAAGATGATGCACTTATACCGACCACTTCATGCTCATATCCTAACTTCCCCCCCCCCATCCACCTATCCATACACTTTCACCTGCCTGCTCACATACTTATACTTGCCAGCTGATGCACTTATACTTGCCCGCTGATGCACTTATAACGGCCCGCTGAGGCACTTATAACGGCCCGCTGAGGCACTTATACCGGCCTGCTGAGGCACTTTAACCTGCCAACTGATGCACTTATACCTGCCAGCTGATACACTAATACCTGCCCGCTGAAGCACTTATACCTGCCATCTGCTGCACTTACAGACACAAGACACTTGTGGTCACGTCTGTAGGTGTCTTTCATCAACACTTGGTCCAACCTTAGCCTCATCAAGGGCTCCGTCTCCCGGCCTCACCACACACCACCAGCAGCAAAACCAAATTCCCATCTCACAAGCGATTACGTTCAGTGAACTTTTACAACCATCTTCCTCCTTCCGTTCCCACACGCTTCCTGTCACTACGTTCGCGTACGTCATTCATTCCTTACGTGGCCCTTGTTGGTAAAAAGTATCAATTTCCTCCTCATCTTGTTAACGTTTTACACATTCTTCCTCCGTTCGGTCTTTAGGTATGTTGGTTCAGTCTTGCTTTCGTCTCAAGTGTCCGATGTCTGGGGCCACAGGAGAACCATCGTCTAGCCTCTGGTCAGAGTATCGCCTTTACCCCTTCCAGGCAAACTCCCTTTCTCGCTGACGACCATGAGACAGAGGAACAAGACCTTTGGGTAAAGGACATCAAAAGCCAAACTTCCTCCGCAGCGTCGGTTAGCTAAGTGCCATCGACTGCTTTTTTTTTTTCTTCTTCTTCTTCTTTTTTTAGTCTCAACGAACGTTGTAAATTGTTCAACAATGGTGCGGCCGCAGAGCTCCGTTCATGTGTCATCCCATGCCAGTCTGACCTACAGTGCAGCAGAGCTTCCCTGAACTGGCTCAGCCCAACCTAGTCTGACCTGACAGTGCTGTAGAGAGAGAGATCTCTATCTACACGTGTTATCTTAGCGGGTAATACATCCACGCCATATCTACAACGGCTCTATGCACTATAGTGAGTAGTAGTGCTCACATGGGATAGCATTTTCCTCTCTATCAGCCAGAATGGAATCAAAATCCTCCCGTCTGACATCTCCTCCCGCCACTGTCCTCGTGAGCTGTCTGTATGTGCCCCCCCCCCCCCCAACCACCACAGCCTGGACCCATGGCAAGCCTATAGGTGCTTCTTCCCATAGTGTCTATATGGAAGACTGGCCGTTATGGTACATGATGGCCTCAACCATGTGAAGCTGTGGAGGGATCTTCCTCTCATCTTTCCCTCTCCCTCTTAACCTTTCTACCTCTTGAGAGTCAGTTCTTCGAACACAGCAGGAGCCCAGTTTGATTATCTTATTCCTTTATATACAAGTTACTTTTTTCATCCATGGTGGTAAGAGGGGAAGCAAGCCTCGCCAGATACAATCGTCGATATCCAGAGAAAATGTATCTCTCCATCAGAGCAACAGACCTCGCTATATATGTATGGCTTGGTCGCCAGGGAGTGCTAAAAATTACTCTATATCATTTAAGGTTATATGTATTTTAATGAGTTCATTAAAATGGTAATTATTCCACAACTAACCGTGCAAGTCTGGACACCGAGCGATAAAAAGTGAAATAATGGCCAGAGACATTTTGACAACTCATTGTCGTCTGGATAAAATAAGAACAAAAAAAAAATAAAAAAAGAAAAAAATCAACACACCTGAAGGCCCATAAATTACCCAACAAAAGAGAATTTAACATTTTTGTGCGCTAGACAATATGAAAACGGACGAAGGATTGTGCTAAATGCTCTAAGGTCTTGCCTGACATTGGTACCCCTGTTTTCCTTATATATATTTTATCAAAAACCGTAAAACAAAGTCTACAACGTAGAGTACGCTGTTTTCTGAGTTATGATACATACATGCGTTTCGCACACGTGCTTACAAACACTACAAAGACAACAAGAGTCGCAGTGGTCAATTTGAAATCCATCAGATGCATTTGTGAAGATACTTTATTTGTTGGGTGTACGTAGAGCGAGAGCGGGCATGGCACAACAAAAAAAATTATCTTCAACTCCAGAAGAAAGTAATCAGGATTATTCGACTGGTGATTATAACATGACAATGACAGCCTTAATGATCCATACAGTCACTAGGCCCAGGGCACAAACAACCAGCCACCCAAGAGTAAATCATCTAATCAAACAATGAAAAAGTCAAACCTTCTCAGATATAACAACATGTCACACAAGCTGACTTGCTTATCTACCACTGATTATTACACGAAAGTGCACTTGGGAATTTATCTTGTTACATTTTCCCCGCGGACTCATAGGAATATGTATATATATATATATATATATATATATATATATATATATATATATATATATATATATATATATATATATAATGTATATATATATATACACACACACACACACACACAGAGGGAAACACAAAATGAAATAATGAATACATTAGCCACATCATGTAAGCGACAGATTATTTGCTTCATCTCCCACAGTTTAGCAAAAGCCGGAGTTAGGCGCCGACGGGTGGCCTAGTCACGGGGCCCTGTGGTCACCCATGAACATACATACACACCACCACCACACTATCATGAAGCACTGTATAAGCGAGATACGGAAACATCCACGTTTTAACTCTCTCTCTCTCTCTCTCTCTCTCTCTCTCTCTCTCTCTCTCTCTCTCTCTCTCTCTCTCTCTCTCTCTCTCAGCCATCAATACACCGTGGGGAACACACATCCCTGGTCTAGCATCATTCTCCCCAGGCCGGCAATAATAAATTCCCATATATTCCATCAGATACAATCCCCTGGGCCAACCTAGGCCTAACCTAACCTAACCCAACCAACCACTGGACTGACAACTTCATCTGGACTACACCCTTCCCATCCCTCCTTCCCTTCCCTCAGTTGAGGTGGCAACGGAGGTGTGGTGAGGGTGTGGGGGGGGGGGGGGGAAGGGGGTTGCCATAACCACCACCACCACCACGCCCCCTTCCCCCGCCCATCCCGAATCCCCCCAACTACACGCTTGAGGACCCGAGGCTGCCACGCCCATCCATGGCGACTGGGGGGGGGGGGGGTTAGGTAGGAGGGGGGGGGGGGTAGTATTACTGTCAAGCGCATTATCTTGAAAAAGCGTTGCCATGATCTTATGGCAACTTGAGCACGGGGGAGGAGACTTCCCACGGCCACCTTGCCACACGGCAAACCAAAAAATTGGACAGGACGACCAACCAAGACCCACTGGTAATCGAGAGGACAACTTTCTACGTGGAGTGAGAGAGAGAGAGAGAGAGAGAGAGAGAGAGAGAGAGAGAGAGAGAGAGAGAGAGAGAGAGAGAGATGCACTGCCCTCAAAAACTTCCTCAGCATAAATCCTTCACCTTCATATTTGTCGAACTCGGCCACGGGAAGATTTCCCTGTGGAGCCGTGGAGACCTCCTCGTTCCGTTTTCTTTCACCCCCTACTCCTTCTTTCACCCTCATTCCTTCTTCTTCCTCCACAAAAGAAGAAGAAAAAAAAAAAATGGACCGTCTGTCAATTCCTCTGGTGCCTTGTGATCTCTTCCGATCTATGTCCATCTTGGCAGGATGGTAAGGCATTTCTGATCAACGCTCACAGATGGTATGAAACTAGCTTGATCAATACTCACAGCTGGGCACAGATGGTAGGAAACTACTGTGATCAATATGCACAGCTGGGCACAGAGGGTAGGAAACTACTGTGATCAATATCCAAAGCTGGGTACAGATGGTAGAAACTACTGTGATCAATACCCACAACTGGTAGGAAACTACTGTGATCAATACACACAGCGGGGTACATATGGTAAGAGACTTGCATGATCAATACCCACAACTGGTAAGAAACCAATGTGATCAATACACACAGCTGGGTACAGATGGTATGAAACGACTATGATCAATAACCACAGCTGGGCACAGGTGGTAGGAAACTACTGTGATCAATAACCACAGCTGGGCACAGATGGTAGGAAACTATGATCAATACCCCCAGCTGGGCAGATGGTAAGAAACTAGCATGATCAATGCCCCAGCTGGGCACAGATGGTAGGAAACGACTCTGATCAATACTTACAGCTGGGCACTGAGGGTAAGAAACTATTATGATCAATAACCACAGCTGGAACAGATGGTAGGAAACTACAATGATAATCCCAGCTGGGAACAGATGGTAAGAAACTAGCATAATCAATACCTCCAGCTGGGTACAGATGACAGGAAACTACTATGCTTAATACCTCCAGCTGGGCAGATATGGTAGAAAACTACTATGATCAATACCCACAGCTGGGTACAGATAGCAAGAAACTAGCATGATTAATACCCCAGCTAGGAACAGATGGTAGAAACTACTATGATCAATACCCACAGCTGGTAAGAAACTAGAATGATTAATATCCCAGCTGACTACAGCTGGGGACAGATGCTAGAAAACTATGATCAACACCCACAGCTGGCCACAGATGGTGGGAAACTACTATGATCAATGACCACAGCTGGGCACAGATGGCAGGAAACTACTGGGATCAATACCCACAGCTGGACACAGATGGTAAGAAACAACTGTGATCAATACCCATAGCTCCCCAGTTGGCAGGATACTATTACAATCAATACCCACAGCTGGGCACAGATGGTAGAAAACTGTGGTTAATACCCACAGCTGGGCACAGATGGTAAGACTACTCTGATCAATACTCACAGCTGGGTAGAGATGGTAAGGAATTACTATGATCAATACCCACAGCTGAGTACAGTGGAGGGAGACTAAGATTAATAACCCCAGCTGGACACAGATCGTAGGATACTAAGATCAATAACTCCAGCTGGACGGATGGTAGGAAACTACTATAATCAATAACCCTAGCTAGCACAGATGGTAGAACATTGCTAAGATCAATAGTCCCAGCTGGACACAGCTCGTACGATACTGCTATGATCAATAACCCCAGCCCGACACATGGTAGGAAAACTACTATGATCAATACACCCAGCCGGGCGCAGATGGTAGGAAACTACTACGATCAATACCCCCAGCTGGGTACAGCTGGTTGGAAACTATGATCAATAACCCCAGCTGAGCACAGACGGCAGGATACTGCAACGATCAAAACACCCTGGTGGGCACAGACAGGAGAAAATCAACCCGGCCGGTTGGATACAGATGAAGGGACACTGCTATTATCACCCCCCCCCCCCACCCCCACCCGCGCTGAGCACAGATATTAGAAAACTCCTATGATCAATACCCCCAGCCGGACACATGGTAGGGAAACTACTATGATCAATACCCCTAGCTGGGCACAGGTGGTAGGAAAATGCAATGATCCATGCACCTCCGGGCATGATGGAAAGACACATCTTTAAAATTAAATGACTGTGAACTCCCTGGGTCGAATCCCTCCACTTGGTAAGCCACACATAACATTTTTCAAAGTGGAAACTTGTCACTCACAAGTAATAACCCACCGAGTAAATTCTAAGACTCACAGATGATGACCACACAAAAACTGAGAACCTCAGTTATATCGTACATTCTAGGATTCATGAATATTCGTATACCCAGTGACTCATGGGTATGGTTCTCCGATATTCACAAAACCCAAGATTCACAAATATCGTGAACCCAATTTACATATGTAAATTAACGTAAAAATATGTAGAGGTTGAAGCAATTCTGGGGCAGGTTGGCATGCCTGTGGTAGGCTCCCGAGTTCAGACATTTTCTCCACTTCGAAAAAAAAAATTTAATTAAAATAAAGTCGCATGGATGGTTAAAACGACTATGCTCTAATTTGACGGCCTTTTTTTCAACTAACCAGAAAAAACGCCGTTTTGAACCTCATATACATATTATAATGAGTTACCCTTTTCTTCAACATACATAAAATAAAACTACAGATTCGGATCCTTTATGAATATAATGAAACCGACGAGGAAGAGTGGCTGCCTCCCTCCCCCCACACACACTATGAAACGACTCGACCAACAGACGAGCGAGCGCCTGAGGACCACAGACAACGGAGGGATGGTCAACAGACAACAGACAGAGGTACAGACCAACCACCTAAGGATGGAAAGAGCGGACGGATGCACAACCAACAAGCACAGGACAAGTAATGCACAGAGCCCATAAACAATGGGCGACAGAAAGGCATCGAACGAAAAAAACAACAGGAACAATTCACCTAAACGAACGGCAAACAAGCGCTTTTGTTATGCTGGAATCCTTCTGTGCCGTATCAAACTTACAAAATTTACAAACTTACAAAAAAAAAAGATAGAGCTGTCCAAAGGGGCTTTGTAAGACTGTTGTTTTACATCCGCATGAATAAGCTAAGCTTCCTATCCCTGTGTAGGACTATGTGGTATAGTACAAGAGGTTTTCAGTCTGGGATCCCTAGTGATCCCTAGGGGGGGTTTCGCAAGACTAACTGGGTGGGGTTCCGTGGCTTCAAACAGTTAAAAAAAAAAAATTGAGAAAAAAAAACTATTGTGTTCTCATATTTTGTATTCTTTTCAGCTCGTGTAAGCCATAAAACAATTTCCAAAGCATATATCTAACATTTCTCTCTGAACTGTGGAAGGCTGCTTAGTGACGTTTCAAGTGGCAACATTTACTGAAGTGGCAAGAAAATGTTTCCGACACGAACGTCTTAGCGATGATGCAACCTGAGAGGAGCCTGGGACGCAGGATTACACCCTGGAATGTTAAATATTCCTCTATCTACCTACCTACCTACTCATCCATCTATCTATCTATCTACCTACTCATCTATCTATCTATCTATCTATCTATATATATATATATATATATATATATATATATATATATATATATATATATTCTTTCTTTTAAACTATTCGCCATTTCCCGCGTTAGCGAGGTAGCGCTAAGAACAGAGGACTGGGCCTTTTTTGGAATATCCTCAACTGGCCCCCTCTGTTCCTTCTTTTGGAAAATTTAAAAAAAAAAACGAGAGGGGAGGATTTCCAGCCCCCCGCTCCCTCCCCTTTTAGTCGCCTTCTACGACACGCAGGGAATACGTGGGAAGTATTCTTAATCCCCTATCCCCAGGGATAATATATATATATATATATATATATATATATATATATATATATATATATATATATATATATATATATATATATTATATGAAATAAAGTCTTTACAAGGAAAAAAGCGTCATTACATGACATCGAATGACCAACAAGATGTTTCCACCTCATGCCGGTATCTTGCAGACCTCATTACCCTGCACACGAGCGCTACGCATACCCCCACAACCCGTGTTCGCGGGTTACTCTGTCCCGCCGTGTGACAGGTGTCTGCCTCACAACGGCGTTGAGGTCTCCGTTTGTGGAATAAAGTATAAGCTTTTGCTCACTCCTGTAATTCCTAAAACTTTTAAAACATGCTCTAGAACCCGACGTCGTCAACATGCCATCGCGATGAAGAAAAAGGGACGTGTACGACCCCATATCCTGTGGTAGATTCCAGAAAAGGCTTTCAGGAGTCAATGGAACACGTAAACACTAAGAAACAAACTGACAACTTACCTCAGAAAATATCGACCTCTTGTTGATCTCCTCCAGAAGGTTTTTGGATTCCACAGGAGAGTAGAGAATGAGCACGCCTAAGAGCAGGAGTACGCTGATCATTTTGCCGTCTCACTGGGACAGAACCACACAGGAATTGATCTGACAAGACTCTCGTGCTCTCACACCAACAGTCTCATCACAAACTGCGCTAGTGAGAACGCCAGGGCTCCTCCCCACCCTGCGGAGTTATGCCAGAGCTCGCTAGATTACTCCCCGGTTCGTACGGTACACAATGCATTAAATTATCTTCTCTATCTCAAAATTAGGTTATAACAATGTGAAAATAACTATATCTTGTATTCTAAAGTGGGTTAAAAAGAAGGTCGCATATGATATGCGATCTTGTGCATTATTCTTCCCTAGTTGTTCATCATGTCGTCATCAGTGTGACGTCAGTGAGTTCAGCCAATAACGTAGCTGCGGATGATCGCAGCCCTCCTGACGTCATGTTGCTCCTTCACAGAAAATGTAACTGAATGAAGAGTAGACTAATGTAGATAGACCTTAAAGTTTATCCTGATATGGTTATAAACTGCAGCGTTTATCCAATAGTTTTATGGAATTAGGTTAATCATGATATTTTCGATGGTTGAATGATATATATGCTGGATAACATAGAATAGTTTTAATTCTGATTAGGCTGCCTATTTCATCATTTGAATACTTGCATTTTTTACAATCAAGATATGTACATACCTCCAGAGTTCTTTGACTCAAAGAAATTCAGAACACGACATCCCATGGAACTGCTAAGATATGCCAACCCATCTAATTCTGCTCATGTCCGGTGACATTCAAATTATATCCTCTGCTTGATGCACGATATTGTTATACATACTTCAACACTTAAAGAAACAATGTATCTATCTATCTCATATTAGTGAATAATAAATGCATTTTGCGTTACTGTTATGGACTTATCTAATACAAAGCTTCATATATTTAGCCCCTTCCTTACTAATTTGGGTTCTATGGCTATCACTATAAACAACATTGTCGCCCGATGAATGTGGTCACATGAATGGCTGACTGGATAGGCTGCATGGCATCTAATAAGGTTTAAGCTGGCACCCACATTCCTAATCGCTACTTTCGCCTACAAATTTTTTTGTTGATATTTTCTTTCGGTGTTCTTAAGATAAAGCATATAACGTTTCCAGATTGACATCTCACAGAATAATCCCATATGTTTAAATCGTACTGCACAAACACACCAAAACCGGTCAAGATTCTGACCGGAATCATTGACAGACTATAGAGGAAGGGAACACCAGTGTCATGAGAGGTAACAGGCCTTGATGTGACTATCGTCCGCTATTGGAGACTCCAACGTCAAATGAAAAAGAATTTGGAAATTTCACTTTGATAATGTCCTATTGTTCATTTTATTGTTACATGCGTTATAGATATCTGTATTGTAATATATATATATATATATATATATATATATATATATATATATATATATATATATATATATATAGATAGATAGATAGATAGATAGATAGATAGATAGATAGACAGATATACGAGCTCTGTCCACCGCTTTCCGCGTTAGCGAAGTAGCGCCAGGAACAGGTGAATAAAGACCACATCCGTTCACGTCCATTCTCTAGCTGTTATGTGTAATGAACCGAAACCACAGCTCCCTATCTGTAACCAAGCCCTACAGATCTTTCCATGGTTTACCAGAGACGCTTCACATACCTTGGTTCGGACCACTGACAGCACGTCGACCCATGTATACTACATCGTTCCAATTCACCCTATCCCGCGCACGCCTCTCAGCCTCCTATATGTTAAGGCCCCGTAACGCTCAAAATCTATTTCACTCCGTCCTTGCATCTCCAGTTTGATCCCCTCGTTCTCCTTGTTCCCTCCACTTTTGACACATATATCCTCTGTCAATCTTGCCTCACTCATTCTCTCCATATATCCAAACCAATTCAGCATGCCATCTTCAGCTCTCTCAACCACACTGTTTTTATTACCACACAATTTTTTCACCCTTTCATTACTTACTCGATCAAACCACCATACACCACATATTGTCCTCAAACATTTCATTTCCAACACATCCACCCTCCTTCGCACAGACTTATCTATAGCCCATGTCTCGCAACCATATAATAATGTTGAGAAAACTATATCTTCAAACATACTCATTTTTGCCCTTCCAGATAATGATCTCCCCTTCCACACATTCTTAAGTGCTCCCAGAACCTTCGCCCCCTTATCCACCCTGTAACTCACTTCCATGTGCTACTTGATTTATATCTACTGGATCAGGGATTTTTTTCTCAAGATTCCTGAACTTAATATACGACCCACTGCCGTCCCCTGGTCGCGGCTGCCGCTGCGACGCATACAACCCCACAAAGCAGCATCCGGGAGGTGTCGTCATCGAGTATCAGGACAGCTGTAAGGAGGACTCGGAAAAATTAAACCCTAGAATATGAGGGTGATCACAACGGGGGTCCGAGACACACACAGACACACACCGAGCCGAGCCAGTGACTGGAAACGAAGAGGAAGAATGAACGCAGGTGTGATCATAACGACGGAGTCCAATTTGTGATTTCCAGAGTTGATAACAAAGGCTAATGATTCATTATTTACCCGACCTTCCTTGGCTGCGAAAGTTTGGGTAATTGGCTTCTAGTGAGTAAACCACGACCATAGAGAGCAACAATGGGAAACTCAGAGATTACGCTTACATGCATTTGATTAAGATTAATTCTTTTTTTAATGCTTTTTGAGATGGCACAGGTAACTGAGGCTCAAATCAAGGCTATCTATCTATCTATCTATCTATCTATATATATATATATATATATATATATATATATATATATATATATACCCTAGCCTGAGCTAAGTACCCCTTTCATCGACTAACCACTAGGAATGGATGAACAGCTGGGTTCACTATGGACCGACTTCCGCAACCAGGATTCGAACCTATACGTTCGTCCTTGGGCAGGCCGGTGAATGCGTCACGGTCTGGAACGCTAAAACATGGAAATCTGACAGACTGTATGATTCCAGAACTAAATCCATTCACAGCAAAATGTTAAAGAAAACGAGTATGTCTGTCTCAATACGTTTTCACTGCATTAGTGTCTCGTGTTCTATCATATATGTTCTTTCCTTTCAAGCCTAGATCGCTTCCTTCTAAGCCTAAGCCTATCAGTGTCCGTCTGTCTGTCTTTGCCAGTCACACTCTCTGTCCGTCAAAGTCTTTCATTGACTGTCGCTGTCGAGAACACACACACACACACACACACACACACACACACACACACACACATTCCTAAGCCAGGTATCCATTTATCGACTAGCCCCGAGGGGAGGATGAACACCTAGGTCGGACGTGGATTCGAACCCACGCCTACCTGACTTATGGCCAGCAACGCTTAACAGCTACACCACAGAGGCATGTGTCTGTACTTCCCTAAGTTGTTTAGAGGAGTTTTGGGTCAAGTATATCTGTCTTTGTCTTATTCTTTATCTCTACGTCTGTGTGTAACTTTCTGTGCAACCATGTGTGGGTAGCTATGTCTCCTTGTGACCGTCTGTGTCTATATGCTTTTGTCTGCGTCTCATCGCGTGCCTGGGTGCCTGTACATGTCTGTAGTCATCTATACAAAGCAACACAGACTCTCCCAATGAGGACGCGCCAGGACAGACAATCCAAAGTTACTTAATACAAATCACTTGAAAAAATAAATCAATCTTCTACGATAAAATGAAATATAAAGAATGGAAAACCAGAAAAAAAACATTAAAAAATTAATAATAAAATTTGTTCTCATGTTCATGTTTCTGTATCGGTTGGGTTAGGTCGACTAGTATCGATGCATCACACAACACAGCACGAGGGTGGATGTGTGAACGCAAGGAGGCAGCTTTCCGTCCAAATTCATGGTGTTTCCATGCTACGTGGGAGACGACGATATATATATATATATATATATATATATATATATATATATATATATATATATATATATATATATATATATCCTGATAACCACGAGGAGGAAGATGAGACACAATAAGTTCCCAAGTGCACTTTCGTGTAGTGATCACTTCGTCAGGAGAGATACAAGAACGAGGTTGAAGACATAGAACAGTCAGTTGATATACAAGGAAGAGACGTAGCTAAGACACCTTATATATCAACTGAATGTTCTACGTCTTTTATCTCATTCTTGTATCTCCCTTGACGGTGATATCATTACACGAAAGTGCTGTGGAACTTATCGTCTTACATTTTCACTGTGGTTATCGGCATATACTAGATCACGCGCCCCGTATATATATATATATATATATATATATATATATATATATATATATATATATATATATATATATATGTATATATATATATATATATATATATATATATATATATATATATATATATATATATATATATATATATATATATATATATATATATATATTTTTTTTTTTTTTTATACTTTGTCGCTGTCTCCCGCGTTTGCGAGGTAGCGCAAGGAAACAGACGAAAGAAATGGCCCAACCCACCCCCATACACATGTATATATATACGTCCACACACGCAAATATACATACCTACACAGCTTTCCATGGTTTACCCCAGACGCTTCACATGCCTTGATTCAATCCACTGACAGCACGTCAACCCCGGTATACCACATCGCTCCAATTCACTCTATTCCTTGCCCTCCTTTCACCCTCCTGCATGTTCAGGCCCCGATCACACAAAATCTTTTTCACTCCATCTTTCCACCTCCAATTTGGTCTCCCTCTTCTCCTCGTTCCCTCCACCTCCGACACGTATATCCTCTTGGTCAATCTTTCCTCACTCATTCTCTCCATGTGACCAAACCATTTCAAAACACCCTCTTCTGCTCTCTCAACCACGCTCTTTTTATTTCCACACATCTCTCTTACCCTTACGTTACTCACTCGATCAAACCACCTCACACCACACATTGTCCTCAAACATCTCATTTCCAGCACATCCATCCTCCTGCGCACAACTCTATCCATAGTCCACGCCTCGCAACCATACAACATTGTTGGAACCACTATTCCTTCAAACATACCCATTTTTGCTTTCCGAGATAATGTTCTCGACTTCCACACATTCTTCAAGGCTCCCAGAATTTTCGCCCCCTCCCCCACCCTATGATCCACTTCCGCTTCCATGGTTCCATCCGCTGCCAGATCCACTCCCAGATATCTAAAACACTTCACTTCCTCCAGTTTTTCTCCATCCAAACTCGCCTCCCAATTGACTTGACCCTCAACCCTACTGTACCTAATAACCTTGTGTGTGTGTGTGTGTGTGTGTGTGTGTGTGTGTATTCGCCATTTCTCGTTTTAGCCAGGTAACGTTAAGAACAGATGACTGAGCCTCAGAGGGCAGAATCCTCATTTGGCCCCCTTCTCTGTTCCTTCATTTGGAAAAGTAAAACAGGAAGGAAGGATTTCCAGTCCCCAGGTTCCCGCCCCTTTTAGTCACGTTCTACGACACGCAGGGAACACGTGGGAAGTATTTTTTCTCCCCTATCCCTAGGGATAATATATATATGAAAGGGTAATCTCACCTCATTAGAAGCTCAAATAATTTACCGAAACATTTCACAAAAGTTTTACATTCCAACACCACCACACAGGCTTATACATCCTCTCACCACCATGCTAAAGTAGACTCTATGTCCTGGCTGTTTAAGGGGAAAGTGGGGACACTTTATGGTTAGGGGTTGGGGGGTGGATGATTGGTTGGCCTGGACAGAGATATGGATGTTGAACTACTCTTCTTATGTTATCTTGATAATTATTTCATAATGATTTGGATAATTACAGAATGTGTTTTAAAGTTACCTGGGGATAAGTTCAAGTTATGAGATATCAGCCATTAAGACAGATCTAATGACATTACGGGTAGTATGATTTAATGAGGAGTACCATATGACTAAGCTGTTAATGTCTTGAAGATGATCGTTTTCTTTCTAATGTTTAGCAACAGCATTACTGTGGTCACCTCTGCCTACTGAATGACTGTGCCAATAACATCTCTCAGTTTCTGTTTTAGCTACCTAGCTGTTGTATACACCTTTACATGCCTTACATATAACGCGTAAACACTCCCAATTTTCTGATGATTTGGTCTACCTTTAGTGAAGGTCTTACTGATGTTGTATTAGAAGGCAACATGAAAAGCACGACCGTTATTAGGTATCTGTCTTGCATTCGCTAACTTTGGAGAAAAGGGCGACGCTAATCATTTTGATCCATCATCCTTTTATACGCATTTGTTACTAGATGAATAAAATGTCTTCCTTGCTTTCCAGAAAGTATTGTTTACATGCCACTTGGGATCACATAAATGCCTAAAAGTACATCTTATATGGTTACATTTAGCTTCCAGACTTGTGGGATCACATATACGCAATGCTCTTAAAAAAAACATGGACGTAAATACAGACATTTTTACAGAATGATCGCGAACTGTAGAATGGTGAATATAACCATTAGCGTTTGTAAGCTTCCTGTAGATCTTGAAGGATAAGTGATCAAATTCCCAGGTTATCAACAACAACAAGAAACGTAATTTGTCTTTTTGTTCTCATTCAATATTGAATTTGAGTGTGCTGTGAATGTCATATATCTAATCAAAGAAACCACCGTAATCTTGTGCAGATGGTCATAAAGACCACACGCCATCAATGTATCTAATTCAAATTTCGGATGGTGAATGATAGAAGTTAGAATCACAGTCTCACAGCATTCCAATATAGATCACTGAGAACGGGACTAAAATTCTGTCTATAAAACTTACCCTCAGCATCTTGGAAAATATCACTGGAAACACAAATCTCTATCAAGTCAATGAAAGTTCCTATGGTTAGAGGTAAGTTATGAATGAGATCGGGTAATTTCCTCTTTAAAATAAGTGATGGTCTCTTTAATGGGGATCTGATGAACGGGAAATTCACATCAAACTGATAAGTTTATGCTCAGACAAATTGATTCTTAATGCGTTGTCGTAGAAAGCGACGAAAAAAAAAGGGGGGGGAGGGGGGTGGGGGTCGCTGGAAAACCTCCCTTTCTTGAACATCAAAATCTGAACGACGGAAAAGAACGAGCAAAGGATATATATATATATATATATATATATATATATATATATATATATATATATATATATATATATATATATATATATATTATCCCTGGGGATAGGGCTGAGGATAGGGGAGAAAGAATTCTTCCCACGTATTCCCTGCGTGTCGTAGAAGGCGACTAAAAGGGAAGGGAGCTGGGGGCTGGAAATCCTCCCCTCTCGTTTTTCATTTTCCAAAAGAAGGAACAGAGAAGGGGGCCAAGTGAGGATGTTCCCTCAAAGGCTCAGTCCTCTGTTCTTAACGCTACCTCGCTAATGCGGGATATAGTTTGGTAAAGTGTGTGGAAGAAGAAAGTTAAGAGTAAATGTGAATAAGAGCAAGGTTATTAGGTACAGTAGGGTTGAGGGTCAAGTCAATTGGGAGGTGAGTTTGAATGGAGAAAAACTGGAGGAAGTGAAGTGTTTTAGATATCTGGGAGTGGATCTGGCAGCGGATGGAACCATGGAAGCGGAAGTGGATCATAGGGTGGGGGAGGGGGCGAAAATTCTGGGGGCCTTGAAGAATGTGTGGAAGTCGAGAACATTATCTCGGAAAGCAAAAATGGGTATGTTTGAAGGAATAGTGGTTCCAACAATGTTGTATGGTTGCGAGGCGTGGGCTATGGATAGAGTTGTGCGCAGGAGGATGGATGTGCTGGAAATGAGATGTTTGAGGACAATGTGTGGTGTGAGGTGGTTTGATCGAGTGAGTAACGTAAGGGTAAGAGAGATGTGTGGAAATAAAAAGAGCGTGGTTGAGAGAGCAGAAGAGGGTGTTTTGAAGTGGTTTGGGCACATGGAGAGAATGAGTGAGGAAAGATTGACCAAAATGATATATGTGTCGGAGGTGGAGGGAACGAGGAGAAGAGGGAGACCAAATTGGAGGTGGAAAGATGGAGTGAAAAAGATTTTGTGTGATCGGGGCCTGAACATGCAGGAGGGTGAAAGGAGGGCAAGGAATAGAGTGAATTGGAGCGATGTGGTATACCGGGGTTGACGTGCTGTCAGTGGATTGAATCAGTGCATGTGAAGCATCTGGGGTAAACCATGGAAAGCTGTGTAGGTATGTATATTTGCGTGTGTGGACGTATGTATATACATGTGTATGGGGGTGGGGGTTGGGCCATTTCTTTCGTCTGTTTCCTTGCGCTACCTCGCAAACGCGGGAGACAGCGACAAAGTATAATAAATAAATATATATATATATATATATATATATATATATATATATATATATATATATATATATATATATATATATACCACATCGCTCCAATTCACTCTATTCCTTGCCCTCCTTTCACCCTCCTGCATGTTCAGGCCCCGATCACACAAAATCTTTTTCACTCCATCTTTCCACCTCCAATTTGGTCTCCCTCTTCTCCTCGTTCCATCCACCTCCGACACATATATCCTCTTGGTCAATCTTTCCTCACTCATTCTCTCCATGTGCCCAAACCATTTCAAAACACCCTCTTCTGCTCTCTCAACCACGCTCTTTTTATTTCCACACATCTCTCTTACCCTTACATTACTCACTCGATCAAACCACCTCACACCACACATTGTCCTCAAACATCTCATTTCCAGCACATCCATCCTCCTGCGCACAACTCTATCCATAGCCCACGCCTCGCAACCATATAACATTGTTGGAACCACTATTCCTTCAAACATACCCATTTTTGCTTTCCGAGATAATGTTCTCGACTAATATATATATATATATATATATATATATATATATATATATATATATATATATATATATATATATATATATATATATATATATATATATATGAAGCTTATATCCCAAAAATTTTCGTACATGCAGAGGAAGAAATATTATTTCCAATTTACCAAACAATTAAGCAACAATAAAAGTTGAGGAATAATTTACTATTTATTGCCGAAACTTTTGTTGCCCCGAGTCAAAAAGTAACATTTGAGTGGCCCGAAATACAACTATTACTGCACGAGACATGACACCTAATAGTTGTATGCATGACACATTCTCGAAATGTTAACAATGAAACTGAAAAAAAGTTAGAGAATACGTTCATACAAGGGTACATTTACGAAAGGTTTCCTGTCAGACAAAAGGGAGAAAAGAATTAAATGTAGATGATAATGAAAATACTTTACTTTCCCTCTAAATATATTTTCTTTGACAAATTATTCTGATCGTTTTCTTTTTCTTAAAGGGATAACCTTAGAAAAAACACCAATTTTCATTAAATGAACTATGTCTTCCTCCGTACTATTACTCTCTATCATATTTACTATGGAATAAAAACTACCAAACTGATCTCTCTAAATCACTCTCGATAAAAGATAATCTCATCGCCGTGTCATAATTATCTTAGAAAAATGGCTACTTAAGTTACAAATGCTTTATACTATTCGTTGTGATTCTATTAGTATCTTTGGAGAAACGATCACTTACATTTCATATTCAAAGATAATAAATATGATGACTGTAGTACATCAAGGAAATCTAGATGTTAAGTGACGTAAAAGTAAGTAATACACTTAAAAAAAAGAAATTCTACAGAGACCTTACCTTAATGCTCGCTATTCTAGTCGAAATACACCAGTCACGCTCATGAAAATATACCGACAGCATGGCATTAGACGTTAACGAATAAACATAATAGCGAGAGATCCAAGCCATTCCCAACAGGAGACAAATATGATGTTAGTACATTTCTATTATCACTTCGGCAACTGGGTCGGATTAGATGAGGTTCGTTTAGGTTCTGTCGATAATCTACAAGTGTAGATTGTTTGGAATGTGTTGTATAGTTCTGGTCACCAAACCTGATTAAAGGTGAAAAGAAACTTGAGCGAGTTCAGCGGAGAAATCAAACTATTTTCTACGCCCAGAAATATGCCTTGTGAAGAAAGACTCAGCATTGTTTAAAAAAGCCGATTCCGAGACGATACTTTTCAAAATATTAAACAATTTTAACATCTTGTACAATAACATCTTCATTCAAGCTGATATAATTACTAGAGACAATGGTATGAAGAGAAAATATATACGTAGTAGCAATGTGGGCAAAATTTTTTCTCATGTATGGCGGTTGAGCACTGGAATAAACCACATCCCAGTGTAACAAGTGCAAACATTATAATAACCTTCAAATCAGGAATACACATGTACGTCACTATTAATCATTATCAGAAAAAATATCTGGTTCACCACTTGAATGCCTTTCTTTTCAAAATACAGCAACAGAGCAGGTGTTATCAGACTGATACTAAACTTTTTCCAGTCCACACCTTCCATTAAAATATCCATGACAGTATCTTCTCTCCACATTACATGGTATCTTTTTCTTACCTTCAGTCAAGCCGGAGGGAGAGGTGGGTGGGGAGGCGTCTTCTGCACTGCTATCTTGTTTCAGTCAACACATAACTTCGTTATTGACCACTGGGTCTCTTATTATCTGAGCTTCCAATGCAACAATTCCTCCATGAGTACAATACTTGTAAAGACACACACACACACAAAAACAAATCTGCCTTGCACTTCTTGGTCTCAGGGAGCTTACCAGCGGAACAAGACCCTACACACCGCACTGACGGTTACAACAGGATGGGAAGACGCAGTGAGCGCCATCCCTCCTGAACGAGCGTCACCACAATATTGAGGTAACCAGTGAACCGATCATCACGATTTACTTTTGGTGCCGGTTAGCTCGTGAGGTGACCCGACACTGGCTTGTATCCGAACAGATTCGAACTCATCAGTGGCCATCACTTTAATCTAGATCCATTTCTTAAACAATGTAGAGCGGGTCAAGAGAGGTAGGCTGATGTATCTCCCATGGTCAAAAGGAGTCAACAGCTGCTTATTAGGTGGTAAAAAATCAAGCTTTCATTAGAACTTGATCATGAAGAATTGGCAAGTTGTTTGATGCAGGATTCGAATGCAATCCGGCACCAAGGGTAAACAGTAACGATAGGTTCAGTAACTATCATAGAATCGTTCAGAAATAACAGCACACACTGCGTAGTCTCGTCCTGTTATAACGTATTCATGAGTGTGGTGTATAAAGCCTTAAGCCACTGGGAAGCCCCATGAGACTAAGAAGTGCAAGTCACGTTTTTGGGACGTTTTCACGCGCCGGCGGTCACAAACAATGTTAACAAACAGCCTAGAACAAAATTCCCAAATATGTTGGAAAAAATTCCTTCAAATTCTCCAATTCTTAATTTCTATCTTGACGTTTCAATGAAAAACATATGTTTCGTGACATAAGACTCGTATATAGCACAGTAATGTTTTATTAATCTGTAGATGGGCTGGGGAAAATTAGTAATAAATATACATGGCATTGCTAAGCAGGGGATCGTACTAAATGTTGAGATATAAATAGGTTGAAAAAAAAGTTCAACTTTCTTACATTTACATTTCATATAAGTTCATTCATTGTATTACATCAGTCTGTATTCACATGAATTATACATATCTACCCCCATCTTTTTGATACGGTTATAACAAACAGAAAACCGAAACAAGAATCTGTCGAAAATAACGTTTAGATTGCATAAAACACCAAAGTAAAAGTGAAATGTTAAACTGAAAAGTGAGCAGCGTAGTATGAAAAACAGAACATGCTGACCATATTAAAAATTACAATTCATCCAGGAACCAGGAACTGCTGGGCATGCACAATGAACAAAAAAAAAAAAAAAAATCTTGAATCATTTGATCTTGGTGAGTCTGACCACATGTGCCTTGCAGGTCTACCGTCAAGTTCACTCTCACTTCACCAGCCCCAATGCAAATTCCTGGCGAGGATATTAAGAGTCTTTTATAGTAAAAAATAAATTGTTGCTGGCTAAGAGACCTATGAGATATTTGTACTCTGATGAATGACAACTTTCAAGCATTAAAATGAGTATCTCACAACCATCTTCAGAAAATTCATTCAGAATTCACTAAGTTATACTTTTTAGAGTCGTCTAAAATATTTGCAAAATCTCAAGTATCAAAATGAGCGAAAAAGCAACAAACTGCAATGATGTAAGTATTCTGTATACAAGTAAGAAGAAAGAAAGCACATTATTCATAGTCTTAGAACAGCGTTGTGAAAGATCCATTCTTGGAGTTTACTCCAATACGTAGTTATGAATGATGGCATATTACAAAACCACCACCTCTAAAGTGGAAAATTCATATCATTACATAACATATTTTCTTATTACCGACCACCTCATATTATCAATAAAGCATACCCCAAACCATATTGTTCATACCATATTGACAACCATTTTCCAAAATCAGTTTACTTTGTTGCTTCATTTGCAATTAATTCCTCAGTACAGTCACCTAAAAAGTGGTGAATACCTCATTACTTTCCATGTCGGTTCCACTCATCAGCCTCATTAGTTTCCATGTTGGTTCCGCTCATCAGCATTGTCATTTTCCATGTTGGTTCCCCTCATCAGCCTAGTTAGTTTATATGTTGGTTCCACTCACCATAAGGCCGTAACTTTTGTGGCTGTCACAGTTCACAGGACAACGCCGAACACCCATTATCCACGTTCATATTAGACAGAGCTTTATAATAAATTTACCAGTGATCTCTTAAAGTGAGCTGTCACTCAAATC
Source organism: Panulirus ornatus (assembly GCF_036320965.1). Classification (NCBI taxonomy): domain Eukaryota; kingdom Metazoa; phylum Arthropoda; class Malacostraca; order Decapoda; family Palinuridae; genus Panulirus; species Panulirus ornatus. Next base: position 56,446,004 of record NC_092234.1, on the reverse strand, counting down.
TATTGCTATCTTACAGTGAATATAATCAGGATACACATGTAAGGTTTACCCTTTTCTCTCCTTATTCTCAAAGTATTCCCAACAAAGTATTTGATGTCTCAAGCTCATTTGTTCTTTATCTCGATTGCAAAGTTTTCCTTTCACAGCAATGTGATAACCTGAACATCTTCCCAGTGACGAGTTTGTGGAGGCTACACATACAGTTCTATAACTCGTGGTTAGATTTGATGGCACAATATAATTGTGACAGTTGTTAATCACATTCACTGAACCGTCTGAAAATATTGTTAAATACACCACATGAAAATCAGTCATTACATGTTAATGAACACTGTAGTATGGGATATCATGATAACTCACAACTATCTGGCTACATTTGAGAAAATATAAATATTTGCTCACAAAACGAAAATAACTAAAGCTATATCACTGATTGAAACAGCATTCTGGCACTCATAATTTCTCTTATCTAGATGTTTTCTCGAGACTTTGTTATCTAGAATTTTTTTTCGTCTTTTTAAGGATTCTATCTTTCACTTTAACTCATTTCAATGTAGTGGTCATTAACAAGCATTTCTTTCATTTTCACAATTCTTACAACAGGAAAGCCTGACACCAGAAAATGAATAAGAAGAAACGGTGCATTCAATTAATTCATGTTTTATTCTGAAAAAGAGAAAATGTACAACTATAGTATGCAGGCAATAATTTACAAATAATTTGTACCAGTAACAAAAGAAGTAGTTTTCATTGTAAAAACTTTCATTTATGAATTATGATACAATATGCACCAAATCAATAAACATTACTTCCTTTTCATAAAGATATGCATTAATACAGAGATAATCTTCAGGACATCCTGTCTTATGAGGATATGATTTAAATTTGATCTGAACTGCATCATTGTGTGACAGATGCAATACTCCAATACAAACATTCCCTATATTAAAAATGAGATATCGGAGTTTTGTGACGTAGATGGAACTACTTCAGAATAAAGCACCAAAAACATCCTCATCCCTGCAAGAGATCCTGAAAACCTTCCTGTAATATTTCATTATCAGATTTACGGTTTTCATATACTTTGCCAATAAGAACAGAGATCTCTCTAACATCTGCCACACTAACCAATGAAAAGTCACGTACATAATGCTTCCCACACACTAGGCAATCACTCTTCCCTAAATATTCTACTCTTGGAAATCTGATAAGAATTACTGTAAGCAAATGGAAAACCATTTTCCATGGTTTTTATTAAAAAGGGAAGCATTTGCACTTCAGTTGCAATAAATAACCAAGATCCCATAATTTAATCCAAAGATCCCTCGCCAATGCCCAATTGCAGTGATAAGACTATGAAAGGAAGTAATAGGAGTCAGCACCAAAGAATCCTTTTCATGGCTGCGTTGGCTATAACACATTTAAATATTTTGAGCTTGAGCCTGAATGAAGACAAGTCTGAGTCATAAATGTTATTGATTTTTTCTTGTGCTACATACTTTTGTGAATACCAGAAAATTACACTATATTTTCTCTTCATGAATGGTGCATGTGATGACAAAGACAGCTATTCATTCACAATGTTATGCAACATCAACAGAAAAACACGAAAAACAAAGATACAGACTACTGTACTTATTTTGAATAATGTGTGCTCACTTTCAATAAGAGATCTCAAAATTTTAAGACGTCAAAATAGTCTTTACAACCTAACAATAATAATATAAAGCCATTCATGCAGTCCTCTATCTAAAATTTCCATGATACTTGTGTTTCCTTTATATCTAAAGTGTAAGCAATTTTTCTGCATATTTACGGAGATGAAATGACCATTTTAGCTAACCCTAATACATTTGTGTTGACCAGTGCATTTTGTAAACAATACAGTCTGGGGAGACTTTGGTAACATAAAACATGGTTTTTCATTATCAATAACAGGAATACTTCTTTTCAGCTCATTTTTAAACATGTTAACAGTTGTTACAATGCATTATAAAAAGCTTCCCCACCTTCAAAAACTTTTGGAACATTTATCAATAACTGTAAAAGTGTATTTCTGTTGAAGAACAGTGCTGCTGATTGTAAAAAATATCAGTGAAACATATATTTCTTCAGTGCCCAGCTTAATAATTCCATACCCATGTTACTAGCAAAAACACAGATACATTTCATGCTATACTCCCCTAACCATGGTGATATGGTAAAAGGGAGGGAAAATCTAACATGGAGATGTTTCCTGGATGTTACCTAAAGTACAACAAATGTGGTCACAGTAAATTCTAAAAGACAAGATATGAATTAGACATCCATAACACGTTCTAATAGTTCTAGTTCATGTTGTGCTTATGCATACTTTTTCTCTGCCTCTATCTGTAAAACAAATTAAGTCAGAAAAAAATCATACCTTTCCAAATCACCTGAATATTCCATTATCCATTCATATTCTATAAAAAGCTTTCTCTTAACACTAGACTTTTGCTTTCAAAACTTTTAAGAATGAAAAACTTCAGAGAAACAGAAGCAATGAACAAGATAAGTTGGTCATATATGAAATACAAAGAAGTATGCACAACTATGATTCCTAATTCATATCTTACATATCTTCTGGACCTAATTTCAGGTTAATTATGTACCTTGTGTCTTTCAGCTAAAGTGAAAGTCCTTAACAAAAGGGAAAAAAAAAAAAAGCCCTAATATTGCCTCGAAGTGTCTGATTAAGAGATGTGAATAAGTTCTAAACTTGATAAACTGAATAAATCACAAAGGAACATGTAAACTATAGCTGTAAAAGCTACCTGGAATATGCTTCCTGAATTTTGAATATACAGTGATGGGTCACTATACATGAATAATTAATTATGACTTAACCAAGATAGGGGGACAATGGAATAAAAATACTGGAATAAGCTTGCAGTAGACTAAATAAACTGGAACAAATCAGGACTAAAAGGGAATATCTGCACTAATATGCATATTTTTTTAACATTCACTCTTGACAGCAATGCTATGAACATCTGAAAAAAGGTCTGCAGGCATTACCCTTGATTCGATAAACTGTACTTTTTTTTTCAATTACTATACATTAACTTAGTTAATTAAAATCACACAACCTTACAGGATATATGTGCATCAATTGCATGAATCTGTTCCGTAAAGAAAAGAAAATATTCACATATGTATTATGGGCACATAACATATTTTCCTCAAAGGACCATTAGATAAAAGAACAAACTAAAAGGATATATTTGCAAAGTTGATGTAACTTGTGTGCCTGTGTAAGAAATTCAGACTGATTTAATTCTAGCCTCTACCATGTCAAATCAAAGGAAAAAATTGACAACAAAGGCTTCCAAGGCTACTTGGTAACAATCTCGCATCCTCTTTGCTGAATAACATCCATTAGAACAAAGTTACCATTGCTCTCATCTGATGGGATGCATCCCTCTAAATGCAGGTTAAGTCTTATCAAAGTTTTTCATCAATGACATCATTTTTATCTAGAATGACATGCTCTACTCTCACACCATTGTCAATTATTTCCAGAGGAAAATGACCCACAGGATCTAATCCTGAGATTCTCCCCATACAGGTACAATGCATAATCAATTACCTTATGATTCTCTATCTCATGGGAATGATTTCTCTCAGTTTCATAGGATCAGTTTGTTTATGATTCAAGATGTATATACATGTTCAGTAAGCACACTAATTCATTTTCTATAAAAAAAAAAAAAAATTTAGGGCATCAGTAAAGTCTGATATTCAAACAAAATTTGACATATAAATAAGATACTGCTCCTCTTAACTCCAAAGGGTATGGCAGTAAATGGAAATAAATTGAGAATATTCCCATTCCGTTTTGCAGAGGTACTCTAAGAAACATAGTCTGGCTCCATGACCCTATACTAGCACACATTTAGCACCAGAGATAGAGATTTCTGCACCATATGCAATGTTAGACATGATCACATTCAAAGCAGTAATTACAGTCAACAATTATTCATTTGAGAACAAAAATCATAATTATACTTAGATTGATAAAAGATAAGAAAATTGTGTTCTATGAGTAATAAATGATTTTCCTACATTTATGGTTAGAAAGAATGACGAGCAAATACAGTTTATAAGTACTGAGTTCTTCTAAAACCCTCCGGAATTTTCATTCCACTAGGAGAAAATTACAAGCTTGTGAGAAAATGTAACTGCTTTTAGTGTAACTCCTGTCTAACATATTCTTAATCTATAGGTCACAGAAATGTATTGAAAAAAGATTATTACTACTGTACAGAAAAAAATCATATAATATGCTCTCAAAATATAAAGGCAGAGGGGCATTTACAACTGCTTTAAAAAAACTTATATGAACATTAAGCAATCAACTAAAGCTTAATGTATTTACAAACACTGCATCATAAGAAAAATGATCTCTTAATCCCTCTTACTTCTGAGAATACGTTTGGGGTTATATTTTAGAAATATTGTGTCATGGATATTACACAATTTCACTTTCAGAATATCCTGACTTTCAAAAACAAAGTTATCGTAGGTTATTTCTTTAGCTACAATAAACACAATACTCTGAAGAAGTCAAGAATCAATTTCTATCATTATTACGTTTGGTTTATTGCAAAACCCTTTCTGCTTACCATGAGACAAGTAATGTGGATGAATCTAAGACTCAAATGGATATGCATGGTAAAACATATGCTAGATAAAACACTGTCACCTTAAAAAGCATAGTAGGAGTAGGTGTAAGCTGTGTAAAAACTTCAATGAAGACTGATTTGGCTTTGGTACATTATATCAAACATAAAAGATATTCACAAAAAATGTTTTTGTTTGACATTATAATGTTACAATACTCTTCTGAATATACCTACAAATGATACAATAGCCAATTTTCAGCTAGAAATGAGACTCGTATGCATAAAATTAATCCTAGAATCTCACTCAACATGCACAGAGAGCATCTTTCACAGGGTGTTAGTGCCTGTGATGGACAACTCATGATGTACTATACCAAGAAAATCCTGACAAGTAAATTTTTACTATGACTTTGCCAGAATTATAAATGAAAAATACCTGTATCACATAAGAGTTACTTGCCCATTTCACATATAAGTTATAATTGACCTTAAATTTTGTTAAGTCTGCGTGAAGAAAAGAAATAAAACTGATTACAGATTCGTTATGACTGTGTGTGGAATGACGTCTCTCCCTTTCTACTGTATTCTAATGTTTCTTTACAAAAATTAGCAACAGGCCCACTATGTAAACAGTGTGCAAGAATTCAGAAATCTATGTATCTATATATATAGGTGTTAACTGCCTCCACCTATTAGGGGTTACACCAAGAGTGAAAAGTCACCTTTGGTGAACCTGCATCATTGGAAGTACAGTGTAATCATAGTACTTTCCACTCCACAGGAGTCTAGATTTTTCTACTGTAGGAAGTAGCACAATTTTGGGTTGTAGAGCCACAAAAAAGGTTCTGGGTAAGACTAGGGCTCATTCAAAAATACTTGTTCAGAGAAAATTATGAATAAGTACATCAGTTCCATAAAACTGAAAATAGTGCAGGCCAGTATATTTCAGTCCAGAGTCTAAGACCCTCTTCTATTTCCTTGTTCTTTTCCAGTATGGGATGTTCATGTTACATTTACTAGAGTGTTATCACACTTTTTGGATGCTGTTTCCTGTGGGGTGGGGTGTCACCAGGAATGAATTGAAGGCAAGCAAGTATATATAAATGTGTATATATGTATATGTCTGTGTATATGTTTATATGAATATGCATGTGTATGTATTTGTACGTGTATGGGCGTTTAAGTATATATACGTGTATATGAGTAGATGGGTTTTTCTTCATCTGTTTCCTGGTGCTACTTCACTGATGCAGGAAATGGCGATCAAGTATAATAAATAAAAATGAAATATTTCTATATTCTATTTATTATACCTAATCGCTGTTTCCTGCGTCACTAAGGTAGTGCCATGAAAAAGATGAAGAACGGCCCATCCACTCATATATACATATACATAAACACCCATAGGTGCACATATACATATACTCACACATACACAGACTTATACACATGCGCATATTCATACTTGCTTGTCTTCTTTCATTCCTGGCACTATCCTGCCCCACAGGAAACAGCACTGCTACCCACTGCTTCAGCAAGATAGTGCTAGGAAAATTGAAAAAAAAGGCCACATTCGTTCACACTAAGTCTCCACAAAATTTCAATCCAAATTAAACAACTATATGTGCACAGAAAATTTAGATACACATAGTGTGCATTATTTAAATGATGGGAAAGACAGATGGCATCAGCCTCTACAAAGTTGAAATACATATGGCTCAGCAATGACAGTTTCATAAGTCAATAAGTTATTTTTATGTGAAATGGAAGAAGACAAGCATATGCGATGCAGATTTCTTTAAAAATTACAATTTCAAGTTATCACAAAAAATATGATACAGAGATCAGCAAACATATTATTGGCTTAGCTACTGGACTCTGATAAGTAAGTCACTGATGCTACTTTACCTCAAAATGGAATGAGTTATACATTTTGCCACTCTCTTATGGCTTAAGAATACTTTCAGCTCTTTAATTTGTTTGGTTATTCAAATTCAGTCAGTGCCCAGACTGGTTCTTTGGTGAAGTGCAGTAGATTGAACTACTGCTTTTACCTCTCAAAATCTTAAATACTATTCCTAATAAAATAATGGAATTAAGGATGTCAAACCAGCAATCTTCTCTAACTGTTATAAACATCACACACATTAAGGATGTGTATTGCTCAGTGTCCATTGCATCCAAAAAATAATTTAAAGGTACAAAAATAAAAATATCACAATTAATGAGAGCAAGATGCTCGGTGTTTTCTGTTTTCCATTTACACAGAAAATCTGGTTAATACAACCATTGGCATTTATGCCAAGAGTTATTCAGCACATCACTAAATGTCACATTATTGGTAGTCTTTTGGAAGATACAGTAATTGTTTCAACCCAATTTTGACTAATAAATGATTGAAGTATAAAGTATCCAACAATCAATCAGTGACTTGTTTACTTTACTGTTCCATTCTCAAACTGTGCTGATAGTCTTGAAAACTAGTGCTTGCTACTGGAGAAAATTTTTGGTGGGGACAAGTTCTCCTCTTCTGATGATTCAATGTCATCTGATAAGGATGAGGTATCATCAGATGAGCTTGAAACACTAGGGGCTGGTGAGGGTGACGACATATTGCTGTGTGATGACAAACTGTCATTGGAAATACTGTCATTTGACATAGTCAAGGGAGCCGAGTCCACATCGGCATCTGGTGGATGGGTAGAGACGGACATAATGCGTTGGGAACCTGGGACAACAACCTGCGAGAGGAAACCATTGTTATTTTAAAAAATTTCTATGTAATATTTCACAAACTGTCAAAATATCTTAAACTTTTCAGTGGAGTCTTTACCGAATGAATAAGTACTCCACAGTTTCTATCAATATTAGAAACTACAGCAAATGTTATTCATTCATAAGCACATACATGATTTCACGTCAAGCCACAAGTTTAACTGTATTTATGTTTCTTCAATGCAATCTTGTTCACCAGATAAGAAAAATTTCAAATAAGCTGGTTAGTCACACATCACACTTACCTCATACAGCTGTGCCCCTGAGCGAATGTTATCAAGAATATGCCGATTCTCTGGGTTTGATAGTACTGATAAAACAAATGATCTAGTTTTTCTTTGTAAGTTTTCAATCTCTTGCTGTAATTCTTGGTTCTTTCGAAGTAATTCTGCTGTCTTCATGGTGATATCCAGTAAGCCAGTTTGACGCAAAACCTGTCAGGAAAGAAACAGGCAAAATGAGGCAAGGATACATAAAATACTTATAGTTCATCAATTTCTGTACAAAAGTCATGTACCTAAAGAATAACATGTTTAACAGTAGCAGGTTAACTCTTTCATTGTTCTGTGCCACCATCGAGGTATTTACTTACTAAAACATGCCATTCCACAATATATATATGTCAAGGCCACTCCCAAGGGTATACTATCCCAGGGGATAGGGGAGAATGAATACTTCCCACATATTCCCTGCATGTTGTAGAAGGCGACTAAAAGGGATGGATGTGGGTGGCTGGAAATCCTCCCTTCTGTTTATACTTTTCCAAAAGAAGGAACAATGAAGGGGGCAAAGTGAGGGTTTTCCCCTAAGGTTCAATCATCTGTTCTTAACCCTACCTACCTGATGCAGGAATTGGTGAATATGTATGAAAAAATATAAATATGCTTTGTTTTTACCATGCTTGATCGCCATATCTGCTCACATCCATTCTTTAGCCTTCACGTGTCATGCACTGAAGCCACAGCTCCCTATCCACCATACCCAGAACCCACAGGCACTTCCATGGTTTACCCTGGATGCTTCACATGTCCTGGTTCAGTTCCTTAATAGAATAATCAAGGCTAGAGGTGTAAATATGGAAGCGAAGAGAGGATTATGGGACAGCATAGTTCTCCTTACCCTGACCTATGCAGCTGAAACATGGACATGAAATGAGTCACAAATGAGTCGCAAAGGTAAAGAATAAGGGCTGTGGAAATGAGGTATTTGAGATGAACATGTACTGGTGGACTGAAAGCCTGGTTGGCTGATTATGTAGGTTGAGAATGTTGAAGGGATGCAATGAGTGGTTCAACTTGGTGATCTTGGGTGTGTGATAAGCCATGCAGAGAAGTGTTGGGCATGTGGGTCAGGTTTTGCAGTTGGGAACAGTTCAAGGAGGGCAGATAGAAAAGGTAGTATTAAGGTGTTATGGTGTAGTAGATGCTCCATAACTATATTTTCATGGATTGTATATCAATATGCCTGAACCTGAATCTTACAACACCAGGATCCCTTTCATGAGGATGGTGCTGCTGGGATTACAGGTCATAAAGTGTGGTGATGCTGAGTGCTTGTATGGCTAGAATTAATGCAAAGCAGCTGAAGAATTGAAGTCTGGTGTTTTCAGTGTGGAAGTTGTATCCTGGGTATGAGGTGATCTAGATAAAATTTGAATTCAAGTTTGCAATGTTGATGATAGGCATGGTGCAGAACAAAGATGAAACTTTTGTTTGTAGAGATGGCTGTATGTCTATTGGAAAATAGTTCAAGACTGGGTGGGGATGGAGAGAGCTGCTTAGTGTCTTTCAAGTCATTTTGGTGTGATTGTGTTTTGTCAATGTGGTGTTTGACAGTGTGCATTGGGGGAGGGGGGATCAGAGAGTACTGGTGTCTACAGTGTGAGGCTGGTGTGAGCTTTTTGTGTATGCATGAGGGCTGATGGGTAGCTATGTAGTGGTTTGGGAGGGAATCAATGCCACTAGAAATAATTAAAAGTAATGTTTAATGAGTATTTTTGTAGGTTCTTTTGGAAATGGGATGCTGCTGCAATAGGTAAGCATTGATTCCTGTGTGTAGGTTGGGGTGGTTTTGGTGGTGTGAATTTTCTTCATGGTTTGTCAGAGTTAAGTGTTTCTGGTTTTGTGGTTCATCACACTGAAACTGAAGAAGGAATGCCAGTTTGTTTTTTGTTATTCAGCTTCTAAGTTGGTAATGGCAGTGCTTAGAATTTGTGGTGGTCCTTCTGCCAATGCTGATGGTTTGGCTTTGTGTTTCTTTGCTTTAGGAAGTACATGGCTTGTGGGGAGAAGTCTGGAATGTTCTGCTGTCTTTGTCTGTGTGGAAAGGAAAAATACAACACAAACCTCAGCTGTTCTCAAGAACCGCTTCCGTCTTGATATATATGACTCCTTCAACCGGGTTGCAACATCTGTATCTGATGACGTAGGACTCTCTAACCTTGCTCGTTTTACTACTTCTTCTTGCTCTGTGTCAGAGCTGGTGTTTGGAGATGATAATGAGTCTGAGAGTCTCTCACTCCTTGAACTTCTGGGTGTTTGTGGTGTGTTGCATGGGCTTTGTGATCGTGGACTGCCAGTACTAGCCTCTGACAACTGTCTCTTGATACCATGTTGACTGCTGGGTGACTCCACTGATCCCTACAATGAAGAGATTTATATATGAAAATTTTTAAAAATATATAAAACAGCTCTATGTATAAGTTGAAAATGTACTGCACACATATAACTACCATATCTTATATGATCCCATATGATCAAGTATAATAATAAAAAATATAAATATACATCAGTCTTGATCGCCATTTCCTACATTGGTGAGGTAGCGCCAAGGACAGATGAAGAAAGGCTGCACCAGCTTACATTCATTCTCTTCCTGATATGAGTAATGCACTAAAAGCACAGCCTCTTATCCAAAACCAGGCCCCACAAAATTTTTCATGGTTTACCCTGAATGCTTCAAATGCCAGAGTTCAGTCCAATGACAGCAAGTCAACCCCTGTATACCTCATCATTCCAACTCACTCATCTCAAGCACACCTCTCCGTTCTCGTTCCCTACACTTCAGACATATGTATATATATATATCCTCTTTGTCAAACTTTCCTCACTCCATCTATCCAAACCATCTCAGCATACCCTCTTTAGCTATCTCATCCACACTCTCTTTATCACTACACCTCCTCTTACCTCTTCACTACTTACTCGATCAAACCAAGTCATACCTAATACCATCCTTAAATATTTCATTTCCAATTCATCCACCTACTCCACACAGCCTTACCTACAGCCCATGCCTATATCCATATAACACTGCTACGACTCCTAAATCTTCAAACATGCCCATTTTGCCCACCCAGATAATGATATCGCTTTGCACACATTTTCAGCTCCTAGAACCTTCATCCCTCACCCACCCTTTGACTCACTTCTGCTTCCATGGTTCCATGAAGTGCCATGTTCTTTAACAGGTATCTAAAACACCACTTTCTCCAATTTTTCTCCATTCAAACTCATACCACAATCAACCTATCCCTCGATCCTGCTAAATTTAATAATCTTGTTTTTATTCACATATACTCTCATCTTCCTCTTTTCACACACTCTTCCAAACTCGGTCACAAACTTCTGAAGTTTCTCCCTCAAATCTACCGCCAGTGCTATATCACCATAAAAAAACACATTTCCCAGGCCCCCCTCATCCCCTACTTACTGCATACGCCTACAAAGTCAATCTACCCCAAAATGAAGGAATGGCGCAAATCTTGGGAAGGACTAAAGAAACGGCAAAAGCATTTCATCTTCCTCGACAGGAAAGAAAATATACCAGCTCATATCACAAATCTTTCCCATGACAAGATAGCAGATTTCAATCTAACGATGCCTTATTTCACACACAAACACACACATGAAAAAAAAGTAATAACAGGAGCCTTTCATAAAACTGATTTTAAAGTACAGGTACGGGCGATAGCTCCCAGAGGTCCTACTAACGGTGGAGACAATAGCAGACAGTAGTTACTCTTTCACACTTCCTGTATGTCTGCCACTTTGACTATACAGAAGTACAGAATTCAGGTGCTTGTCCAAAGCGTAGAAGTATCCAGTCCCACTTTGATCTTCAACCCTTATGATTAGCTAAAAAGTCACTATTATGACTTCCCAGTCCTGCAAAATTTCAAAGCTGTATTTTCAGCCGAATGCTGCCTAAACTGAATAAACTGTTCATTATCATTATTACCTTAGAAAACATTGATGTGTAACAATAAGTACGATGCCTTTAGGTGCGTTATTCCCAGTGAAGGAGTACGGCTGGGTACATTACCTTCCTTCTATGAGTGTCAGTCAAGCCAGGTACAAATTACTCTTTTATAATTCGCCAAGCGTAATGCTCTCTCTCAGTTGCCAGTTCAATACTTCCACTGTATAATACTGCATAATTAATATATATATATATATATATATATATATATATATATATATATATATATATATATATATATAGTAAGTATTAATGTTGCTGGATCGTAATGGATGGCGATATACGGCACCCTAAGCATACACTAAATATTCAGCAGTTGAATTATCACTGATGAATAGGTATTATTAAATTCCACTACTGCTTTAATTCATCATTCGTATCGGCAAAATGTCGCTCTATATCACCTTTGCTGTTTAAAGGTGAGGCACCAAGCCGATGAGAGCAAAAGCTGGTCATAACGAATTCACCGGTATATATTCCAGCTTCTAAATAATAAAAATGGCTGCTCTGCCTACTCCACCAACAACATATTCAGTTTGCTAATAGAAATAAATCACGGACACCTCACATATAGTAATGTTTCAACGGTGCTAATTACAATACTGTAGTTGATCGTAACAACTCAAAATTTGATTAATTCCGTTACTTCTAGATACAATTCTTGTATCTCAGTCGCAGGTTTCGCATTGTTAAATCTAAATCTACATTACAGGCACACGCATCTGTATTTAACGGTATCAATCATTTGTCACAGAGTATATCAATCTATGCAAGGTTTAAGTACACCTGAATCTTAATTACGTTCGAACCTTTGTTACATTAGAGCCTTAACTAAACTCGAACCTGAACTTCACTTAAACATGAAGCTTAACTTCATCCGGACTTTAATTGTAAATGAACTCTAATTACACTTGAATCTCAGCTATATTCGAGACAACACTTGATCCATAACTATTCTTGAATCTTGAGTACATTCGAACCTTAACTACACCTGAAACATTTATTGACTACACTACAACGTTAAAGAAAAATCAACTTGATATTTACAAATCTGATTAATCTCATCTGCTGCACTTTCACATATAAACGCACTTACCATATGAATAAATCAAAATAGAAAGAAAATAAAGACTAGAAACGCTAACAAACGTATCTTCACTTTATCCTCGATAAACCGATTAACTCGTCTACTCCATCCTTAATAATCCCTTACGAGTTAGGCCAGAGGCCAGGTTTCTTTTAAAAATTGCAGTAGAAAAATTATTAGTAAATTCAAAAGAAACCAAGCGAAAACAGTGTCTTACCTCCTACGAACACATAAAGTATTTCACTATTAAATACATTACCACTAATCAATCCGACAAATAAATTAAATAGTCATCTGCTCTGTCTGACGACGACTGTCTAGGATATAATGCCTCTCAAGAACACGGCTCGGGGGTAGAGTGGCAATATGATAACCGTCGTCATTTGCCATTTCCGTGTCCGCTCAGGTTAACCTTTCACTGCACGCGCGCCGGGCCCTCACGTGTAGCTGATCAGCCCCCCACATGTGAACCTTCAGCCTCGCTATCCTGACAGTTCTCGTCACAACTGCGCACAGGCTACCCGAGTCATATCGTTTCCCACTGGATTCAGAAAGAAAATAAAGCGTAAGGAATGCTGTTGTTTTCATGATATAGATATACTGCACTTGACGGAAGAGAGGACTTTTCCATTTAAGGAGGAAGAGTTATAACAACACAACATGCTGGTATAACTATCCACTGCCATTATATTACGGTACGTTTCGCTGACCAATATCAGCTCCCTTTTTGAACACATACAAAGGATTTATGTGTAATGCGTTTGGAGGCGAGTGATCCACAAACTACAAAACCGAAGTTGAAGCCTCCACGTACTGTACCTCCCAATCTCACACTCGGTCTAAAAGCGCGTCACAGGACGTGACGTCACTTCCTGTGTGTTGTACGATCATACAAACGCCACAAGACATTTGGGGTACAAATCACATTGTTCTTGCCTGTTCTGTGCGAGACAAACGAAAAAATATGATATACCTGCTCTGTAGCTGTTGTTATTTTCTATATTTTGATAAACGAGGGAATACTATTAGCTGTGATAACACTGTGAATGCTGACAGCATGGAAATAATAAAAGTAGTATCAAAAAGTTAAGGAGTTGTGGGCCTTAAGAGCGTAGAACCCCCAACCCTCGTACTGTACTAAAGGGGTACTTAATTAGAGAGAGAGAGAGAGAGAGAGAGAGAGAGAGAGAGAGAGAGAGAGAGAGAGAGAGAGAGAGAGAGAGAGAGAGAGAGAGATGCTCTTTCTTCTTTGCTGCTGCAAGTGCAGTGCGGTGTCGGCCGCACACCAACCATGTGTCGTCGTTACCAGAAGTCGTAGGGAAGAACCTGCAGTCTCCCTCCCTACTACATTCTTGAGTCCCCGGCCCACTGACCTTGCCAGCCCATGAAGAGGAGTGAAGGGACGACCTTGCTTCCAATGATGGTCTTCTTGGTACACACTTTCACCACTCATGATTAAACTAATTTCCCTGAGCACAAGCTGTTTTTCCTACGTTGTATTAACCATCCCTTTAAAATATACTCTTTGTTTCTGTGCAGGTATACCTTTCGGTATACTTCCCTGCTATATTTTCACTTATCTTGGGCGCGCAGCACTAACCGCGACCAACATTATCCCTCCTCCTCTTAACTGCACGGAAATACCGCCACCCTCACATGCAGACTCACTACCATGCAAAGTTCTCGAGTAAGTCGAGCATTTTTGTTGAGCTGGGCCACTGGGACTCACATTTGGAGAAAGAGGAAGGGGAATGTGCTTCGACAGCGGTAAAGGACGCTGAGTGATATTTTCAGGAACAGTTTTATTTACGATTTCCTCGATCATATGACTACCAACAGGTCCTCATGTAAACTCAGACACGGATGGTGAGATCACTTCTCTGACATGTAAACCAAAATGGCCATGTACATCTGAACAAGCTAGAGCGCTACTGAAACCTGCGATACAGCACTATAATTTGGAACAAAATGAGTTTGTGTAAACAACGAGCAATGCTTACCTTATATAATTTCGTTTCCCAGGCCAGCATGTAAAAACATCACTACATACACACCTCTAGTCTGCCGTGGCTATATAAATAAGACACCAAAAATACGTTTCCAGCACACCTGCCACAAACATCATAAAACCTACAACATACGCTTATATATTAACTTTCTATTCTGCTTCACACTATTCCTTTCCTTGTCCAGCAACTTCCTCCTTACCAGAGAGAGAGAGAGAGAGAGAGAGAGAGAGAGAGAGAGAGAGAGAGAGAAAATAGTTAACATACATTATCGACTTCACACAACTATTAATTCTATAGACGCTTGTCCCCAAGGACGACACAATACCTGTACATAGATATGCAGACAGCAACATATCACTGAGTTCTGTTTGTGATAGTCGATAAAATCAGAAACCAAGCCAGATGTCGGTGAAAATGCAAATAGGTGACCCAAGGAAAAATGTCTAAATATTTTTCTTCAGATCTGAACATGCAAACGGGAAAGTGACGTTTTTGCAGTTCCGTATTTGCTCTTCCACAATTCAACAGCCCAGCGCCATTCCTTCAATTCTTTGGACCAGTCAATTTGAAACTTGGTAGGCGTATATCTTGGTTCAATACGCTCAGACCCCTTCCTATCTTTTAGATGGGGTCTTTAATAGGATTTGGAAAATATGAAATTTTCCTTGTTTTTGAGCAAATATCTCTCAAATTTATTTGCATCCTCTACACGAAGGGAGACATATTGCTTGTTATTCTTGTTTTTTTCTTTCTAATCTTACTTCCGACATCAACAGCGCAACATATCTTCATTTTTGGCTATTTTTTGAAAGGACAAAGGTCACCAAAACTTTAATTCTGTGTAACTGAACTCCGCCTTGCTTGCGGATTGGCGCGAGTCGTCACTTTGGCGAGGCTCGATCATCGTCTGTTGACAAAATGAAGTACAGTTTCGTCGACGAACTTCCCAGTCCCAAGGAACTACTGGAAGTACCTCATGCCTTGGAGCTACAAATGCTTCAGATTTGAAAGAGATCCTGAAGTAACACTTGGAGTTTCACAAGTCTTTCGGAGAGCGGTCCACGTTTTTATCTGGCTGAGACTTGATTACCAGTATTATTCCTGTCTCTCCTTCCCTGTCTGTTTCTGTAAGTAGTCAGGGCACCAGCAAAACTATGAGCTATCACTGGGTCCGCATCGCTTCATATGCCTGCCAGTTCATCTTATCCTACCTCCTCTCCTGACGAAGTCACATTTCCAAGACCTCACAAGATAGTCCAACCACAAGTGAAGCAGAGCAACCAATATTGGTAACGCACGCCATCAAGGACCAACAACCCCTACAAGAAAAAACCTACAACTATCTTTACAGACCACTGAGCACCCACTCATATTTTGCATGGCTGAAGACATATGCCTTCCTTACACCTCTCAAGATTATGAAAAGGTTCAAACCTGGTAATGCAAATCTCATGATCCTCTCTTTCAAGCGTCTGGTAATGAACATTCTGTAAACGAAGACTTGAGAAGTCAAGTCTCCAGACCTGAAAGTTAGGTTAAATGTTTATCAACACAAACTATGAAGACGTCACTTCACTATCATTCATCAGTAGCATGTCTCAATTTAGTTTTACGACTTAAGATAGAGGTATATATAATCTACTTACTGTCATACATTGAGAGTCCCACTTACCGAATTGCGCCTTAATATGCAAGAGTAAGAAAAATTTATACATGCAAGGAAGCTCTCAACTGTACTCAAGGCTCTCATTGCTTTGCTCCAATCCTACGATGGCTTGATTCTTTGTTCTAAAGTCATGTAATCATTTTATCATCCATTACAGTTTCGTTTAAGCTAGTACGATTAAACTTGACCTTGATGATCAGTGCGAGATGTCATCATCACTAAGTAAGAGCAGCGATAACTTTAAATTCAAATAATTTGAATGGTTTGCCAGACTACTGAGAGAGCGTATCTAGTTACTCTATGTTCACTAATGACTCTGGTATCAATAGCAACACGGCGCCCTTGTCCAGCTATTGCAATGGCTTGCCGCATCCCGTGTTCGATAAGTTCTGTTCCAGTAATATAGTTTCCTTCGCCAAATTCCCTTGCTAGGTGACCCAATCAGCCGCTACCTGACCAAGATTGAATTTGTACTTCAGCCACGGTTCCCTCAATCAGCGAGGCCTCAGTCCCTGGACCTTTTGTGCACATGTATTTCCCTTTGTGGCAACAATCATATCTTCTCCTTTATAATAATTATACTTTATCATTATTATTATCATTACTATTATTATCATTATTATCATTATTATCATTACTGCTTTGTTTTGTGTTACATTCTTATGTCATTTCTTCTGATATCAAGCATATTTATCCCTCTTCTAAGCGTCGGCCCATTTTTGTTTTTCTTGGTATTTGTGCTGAAGCTACAACCTCAGCTGCACTAGTCTTTCAGACACTTTTCATTATCTTACTGTAAGACTAAACACATTTTCCTTTCTTTGGCAATTACGAAACCCATTGTCATACCTCTAATGTCTTGTCTCTCCTTCCCTTTTCCTTCTACATCTCCCTATGGCATTTTTCCCTACTTTTCTTCCTAAACATCCACTTCATTAAGCTTTGAACTGTCATGCTGGTCTTTTTATCTTTCGCCCTTACTTTTCTGATCAGTGAGTTCCTTACTAGAATCTTCACACACCCTCACTTGAGCTTACCCACCACCACCTACGGTCACAGGAGAAGGGAAGCTACGCGACAATTACAAGAATTTTCGCAGGGAAGGAAGCCGAAACCATTATCACTCGGTTATTTTTAGACAGGCCGGCGATGGCGGCCTACCCCTAGGCTTGCCATCACACCCAGTGGACTGGAAAACACCACCGGTGTCCTCGTCTGCTCCAAAGTCTATATCGTTTACTATAGTATTCCCTGTCCCACTCCATACATTGCCCCCCTCCCCTCCTTTTTTTTCTTACAGAGAGGATGTTTTGCCATCAGCTGTATCGTTTCGTTTAATTGTCTACACTTTCCTGACAATCATCCAGCCATGCTTCTTGGATTCACTCCATACTTCAATCGCTCATAGGAACAAATACTTTTCTGTCCTGTTTCTACAAAAGATCATACCGTTATTGATCTGAAAGTGATTACAGACAAAGAAGAGGTCAGGTAGAATGAAGTTGTACGTTCCCATAACATTTTTGCCATGGTTAACCATACGATTAAAACGCCTTCGTAAACGGATTACAAGGATTTATTCCTTCTAATGGATACGTGGGTCTTTCTTTTTCTCCCTTCTCCTGTAATATGTTTCACCTAACCAAACAACCACAGCACAAATCCATCCCAACATCAGTTTTTATGAATTTTTATTTCTCTCTTGCCATGTTTAAAGCTATGTCAAATGACCAAGTTTCTCGTCTTATAATTCAAGGGCACTACCATCCCGGGTAAGACTTGGGCCTCCATATATCTGTTAAATCTATTCGCGAGCAAGATACACTTCCAACGTTCCAAATAGTGAACTGTCCCATTCGGACAACACTAATACCCCATGACTTCCATTATGTACCTGCCGCAAATTTATGTCATCGGCTAGGAAGCATTCATCAGCCTGAGGGATTATAAGATCTTTGAGCTTTTGTTAACACAAGTGAAGTTACGTCGTTCATCACACTTACTAGATAACCCGCCTCCAAGTGGCAAGTGTGTCGGGCCTGGATACCCGTACATAAATCTGTGGCTTTCTTTTTTTTTTTGTCAAGACTCGTGTATTCCGTAGCCTTCAAACCATCCAAACAACGCAACTTTCTCTTGCTTTCATTCAGTTGTATAAGTAATCAAGTACATCAATGATCATGGATAAATTGAGAGGCAAGCTTAATCTCGAGAAGTTTCAGGTTTTCATTTCCATCACCGTAGTCTAGTCAATGACATGTCGGGATGGAGCTGCAGCCCACAGACCTACCCCGCAACCAGGAGGACCGTCATTAGGCTTTACTTCTAACCTCGATGGCACAAAGGAGCGTTGCTATAACAAGTTTCCTCAGCTGATCCCACAACTTTAACGTTAGCAATGCTTTCGTACACCCAAAGAATGCGTGAGCGGATGCTTACGTTCACTTAAAAGTATAGAGATAAGTTTTGTACCATAACACTTCTGTTTTGGCAATTATTCGTCTTATTCACGCAAAAACCAAAAAAAAAAAAAAAAAAAAAAAAATCATGCACAAGGAAACACAATACGTCGTGCACGAAACATTTAGAAGTAGCTATAAAGTTTGTTGTGTATTTACCGGTACACACAAACTCTCTCTCTCTCTCTCTCTCTCTCTCTCTCTCTCTCTCTCTCTGACACCCTGTAACTCACTGAATTCTTTTTTTTCAGATACAATTAACCCTAAAAAAAATTCAGAGTTATAGGGTATTAAAAAGTGAATATATATATATATATATATATATATATATATATATATATATATATATATATATATATATATATACAGTATTGGAAAGGATCACAATTTTGCGCGTGATCAATATATTCCTATGAGTCCACGTGTTTCATTTTCCCCGTGGACTCATAGGAATATATACAGTATATGGAAGAATACTTCCCACGTATTCCCTGCGTGGCGTAGAAGGCGACTAAAAGGGGAGGGAGCAGGGAAATCCTCCTCTCTCATTTTTAATATTCCAAAAGAAGGAACAGAGAAGGGGGCTAAATGAGGATATTCCCTAAAAGGCTCAGTCCTCTGTTCTTAACGCTACCTTGCTAATGAGGGAAATGACGAACAGTATGAATATATATATATATATATATATATATATATATATATATATATATATATATATATATATATATATTATCCCTAGGGATAGGGGATTAAGAATACTTCCCACGTATTCCCGGCGTGTCGTAGAAGGCGACTAAAAGGGGAGGGAGCGGGGGCTGGAAATCCTCCCCTCTCGTTTTTTTTTTTTAATTTTCCAAAAGAAGGAACAGAGTGGGGCCAGGTGAGGATATTCCAAAAAAGGCCCAGTCCTCTGTTCTTAAAGCTACCTCGCTAACGCGGGAAATGGCGAAGTTTAAATATATATATATATATATATATATATATATATATATATATATATATATATATATATATATATATATATATAAATATATATTCCTATGAGTCCACGAGTTTGTATATCACAGGGATGAACAAATACAGGAAGGTAATTCCAAAAACGAGGAGGAAGAGGAGGAAGAGAGAATCAGTGATGATGATGATGATGTCAGGGCATTCGATAACGACCTGGTGAGCAGACATGCCAGGAGTGGTACGTCTTTAGTGACACTGGTGACGCGTGATGGACGGGACTTGATGAAGGCAGTGACGGTGGTGGTGGCCGTGGGGGGGCAGTGACGGGAGATGAGGCTATAACTTAGATACAGAACACCGACCTTGGCGGCATGGAAGTCTGGGTCGTCTGTAGTCTGGGACTGGGATGTTGTTAGGAAGGGGTAACGAGGGCTTGGGCGGTGCTCCCAGCAGCAGGCACATTGCTGCAGCTGAGAACCCACAACGTGACCAACCAGACACATGGTAAGGCTAGGACGGACGCGAGGCACTCGGCCAAGGATTTCTCAACGCATTCTTCATCAGAATTTCACATCTGTAGCTGCTTCCAAGGTAAGGCCAAGGAATATGGTCAATGCTAAAAAGTTGATGTTTATATGACTATAAAATAAAGACGAGATGAGGTGAAGGAACATGGCCGTACTAGAAAAATCATAGGTGCTTGAGCTTTACATGCATCAAATGTCATAAGGTTACGGTTGCACTGGAAGCATGGAATGCCTACAGCTTTCATCAGAATTAATTTGACATCACTCCACTGGGGGGCAGATCGACAAGAGAGATTTCCCTGAGGACTGGTCTCATCTGCATACTAGATGACTCCTGGATAGTTCACTCGTATGTAAAAGACGTACAACAGAAAACAACGATTGTGCCCCGTCGGAGCTGCTGCCACGTATACCTATACACCAATGTTTCAATGACGTGCATATGAAAGCACCTTTGTTGCACTCGTTCAGCGTCCTCACCCTGTGAACCCACAAATGTTCGGAGATGTTCATCAGAAATGCTCCACAGCTCCAGAGTTAGTAACTCTTCTGCATCGATATCATTAACCCTTTGAGCACAATTAAGTCACACTTAGATATAGTACTCTGACCATTAAACCCGTCCCCCAAGGGTCAGGTTAAATGTAAGACCATCCTACCCAAGGACCGTACAGTCGTGCTCGAGGGGTTATGGAACATTGTTGCGGAGGTCGTTGTAACAGTTGTTCTACAAGTGTACTCCAAGGAACAGTTACATGATGATATTCAGCAGGAGTTTTGCAGTGTTCAGGGAGAGTTTGTGGTGCTATAGTTGTACTCTCATCTCGTCCCTGCCTTAACTGTTCTAATGCAAGACTCAGTGTTCCGTTGACGTAAACACAGCTGTTCCAGTGCGATAGTAATGGCTAGTTTTTTTTTTCGAGGGGGAGGGGGGAGTGTTCCCATGGCTATTCTACTGACAACCCCCCCCCCCCTTACAGGTGGTCTGCTACTATATATGAAATAGTTCTATTACAGTAATCTGATGTTCCATTTTCATCACGTCTCCACAAACCGTCTCCTTAAAAGCCAGTCAATCGCTTCTCTCCCACCATTTTAAACTTCCAGTTTTCCTCTACACAATTTCCCACACTCCTACATCGCCTTCCCACGTCCAACTCACCCACCCCTCACTTGCTTCCTTACTTTTGCGTCTTATCGTTTTCACTTTCACGTTCACTTCAATTTTCAGTCTCCTTCATTCTCAAGTTCCTTCTGTTACATTAAAGTCTTAACTATCACTTGTTTTCTTTGGCGAAGAACAGCTTATGGGTACATATATATATATATATATATATATATATATATATATATATATATATATATATATATATATAAAGTGTGTACCAGACTCCGTCTGCTCGAGGTTACACCGAGAGGAAAGTCACGATGTGTCACTAGGAATAAAGTCTCGTCAAAGAACTTCTCCCTGGAAAGGCGTCTGTACTGCCTAGATTCTGGAAGTAGTAAAGTTTTGAGCTGCAGGAGCCTTTAGAAGGGCCCTAGGAATATATATATATATATATATATATATATAAACTTCAGGACCCCTCCAGCGGAGCTCCAGCACATTTACTTCCAAACACACCAGATACCCATTTAACGACCAGTCCTAAAGGCAAAGACGAACATTTGGGTTGGCTGTGAGCCGGCTGTTGTCCGCGACACTGGCTTTTCATCCTCCCAGCGCCGCATCTCCCTTAACTTCCGCACTCATCGCCCTTCAATATCCTCCACCCCTGCCCCTGTATCTGCCTCTACAAAGAAGTTTCCAGATTTTCATAATGGTACCATTATCATCACTTTTTGACTTTAAACTTCTTTCTATCGTACTTCTCCCAAACGACAGACGTTCTTCGTCTTCAACAATTATTCGTATTCCTAATCTTCAGTCAATTCTCGCTTACTTTCTTTCTCATATTTCATCTTCATGTTGGTACACCTTTTAAATGCGCATTCATGACAGCTAAAATCAGTTCAATTTTAGATACATTACTATATATTCTTTGAGCGTTTCCTGCAGCCCTTTCAACTCGTAAATTTTGCTCTCCTAAACTAAACTTCTTTTAATCATTCGTAGTTCCGCAGAAAGAGCAGAGCTTCCAAAATCGTCAGGTATATACAGACGGCAGGAAGTATCATCCAAATGGACACATCAGAGCTCCCACGTCCAATCACCCACTTCGCTTACCCCTGCCAGACACGTCACACCATACCAACCTCTCCAAGTCTAAAGTAAATTCTCTTCCCAGGCGGACCAAACCCTCTCGGACATTGCAAGATACCCTTATTCACCACCCTAACATACAACAAGACCAGGGAAGCCGGGCTCCCTGAATCAGCAATTACCGGCATTATACACACAAAACTGGCGTCTGATAATATCGTGGATGAATGGTGCTCGATAACGGGCATGTGTATAGTAGGTGAAAATGGAAACAGAAAATCGTGGCAGTCACCAGGGAATGTTTGATTCTCCTAAATGCGTGTGGGGCTCTTAACTTCGAGTTCTTAAATCAACTCGTCTGTCCACGGAAAAGAACTGGACTTTTCCCCTCGTATCTTAAGAACAGGTTGAAATGCATCAGAAACCCGAGGAACCGTTGGTAGCATTACAGGAACCGGTTCTCGCGCTGTGGAGACCGTGGGAACCGATGTCAAAATAACCAGACGCCGGGGAGCTGAACGCCAAGAGAATTACGTTAGCAATTAGAACTTATAAACGCAATGTAATCCAAACACTGATTCTCTGTGCAAGAACAGGGAACCGGCGTATGAGTTTTAACGTGCACTGTGGACGAGAGTCACTGTCTTGCGTACAGCGCCGCGGCCATACGACCACGGGTTCTTCTACTGAGAAACCCAACTTTAGTTAACGTGACGGCTCCAACACACGGCCGGCACACGTGCATCATGACTCTATCGCTACATCTCACAGACGTCTCAAATATGTACGGTGGGTAATGCCCACAATGCTTCTACCTTTTTTCTATCTCGTTTTTCTACATTTCAAGACTTTTATCTTCTATCATAATTATTTCCATCATGACAAACTTTCACTTATGACACGTAACTAAAGTTTATTTAATACACCAGCCATGAACTGCAACTTAAATCTCGTGGAAAGGTATAAATGCATTGTAATAATTAAAAGCTCACCAATAAGCCTTCAGTGTGCAACCATCCAGAGCAAGTTTGACGAGAGCAACACAAAGTTTTGACCATAAATAAGAATGGTTCCTAAAAAGCATCAACACACAACTCCAACTGTCATTAACACATATATGGAGCATGAATACTAGACTTAAGTTCCATACTTCTGGTTTGTGAATTCTTGCACACTAGACAATAATGACAGTTAAATATCTGTATTGTTTCATTAAGAAGACGCCGCAAACACCGTGAAGATTTGCAGCATCATACGTTCAGCCAAGCCTTGCTCAGCCGGTTATAAACAACTACGATACACGCAAAATGGCACACAAAATGAGAGAACAAGAAAATACAAACGATGAAAATATAATCAGCCTCGCCATTAAGTACTAATACTCCAAATAAACGTGTCAGTATATGTAAAATCAAGAAAATTTGGTCACAAGCTTATAACTATATACTTCTTGCACAACTGCTGAGCAAATATGAAATAAGAACTTTATACAGATTGATTCAATTTTCATAGCACTTGTTCAAACTGAAAGATGCAATTTAATGGAAAACAGAAATTAAGTAGTCTGTAATCTTAATGAGATACATATGGTCATAAACTGCAAACTTGAAAGAGATGAATTATCGACCAAATCGTTTTGGCTTGATTTTATCTGTAGGAAGACATTCTACGGAAC
The DNA here is from genome assembly GCF_036320965.1 of Panulirus ornatus. Taxonomy (NCBI): domain Eukaryota; kingdom Metazoa; phylum Arthropoda; class Malacostraca; order Decapoda; family Palinuridae; genus Panulirus; species Panulirus ornatus. The sequence continues at coordinate 56,421,740 of NC_092234.1, read as the reverse complement.
ATAATTCCATTCCATGCAAGGAGGAAAAGTGTCCAGCCACTATCAGACATCCTGAATATACTCTACGATTTCTAACAGCACACACGTCAGGCTTTCAGAAAGTTATGATTTCGTTTCTTCCATTACAATCCTGAGTTGTTCTGCCATTCTCAACTTAATACATTCCTATTCGTATGCGAAAATAAATCCATTCGTTTGCAGATACAGCATCCACTGGCCTCTGAATGTTAAGCAATATGGTGGAGACTCCACGACCTCAAGGCATAAATCATTAAATATAATGGAAGAACTCTCTCAATATATGTTACTAAACACTTGGAAGAGCCACCAATCAAATTCAAAGTTTTACCTTCACCACGATGGGTTCCGTGTCACAGATGCTAGTGGCGAACATTTCCACCACTTCCGGCACCCCCACGCCCATCTTGGACGTCTGGGGCAGTTTGGTCATGAGCAAGGGGTTTGCTGGAACGTCCTGCGAGGTAATGAGCACTAAAACACACACACACACACGTATTCACGTCCCTCTGCTCCGGTGAGAGCAGGAGGTAGCGGTGCTTGCGTGGCTTGTGGCCGAAAGCTTACGCCGATCGTGGCCCACTGGCTTGAGTAACAGTTCTCTTCTAGAATAAGTCTATGAAATCATTCAAATGTTCGGTTTCACAACTCCAGTTTAATTCCTTAGGGTCTACTTTGGTACAACACAGTATTTCAATCTTTAATGTCTAAATTTCCCTACCAAATACCACACACTGTCAGTTTCACCATAAACTAGTTATTTCATTTACCATGTTTCAGTACTGATGAGTTTTTCAATATTCCATTACTGTGGATTAAAATACCATCTACTATTCAACGAGCAACAACTTTTTCAATCTATTATTAGTTTCAGATGAACACGTTAGTCTCCCTTACACAGATTCTTCCACCAGCTTACTACACGGTTACCTTCTCATCTCCAGCGACACAGTAACTGACACTGTGGGAGGGTGAAGGGATCCAACCTGTGTAAGCCTGGCTGGCAGCGTACGCCTGTAGAAACTGTCGTACCGCACCGGGAGTGATTTATTAAGAAGCTGTAGTCGTCACCCATGCGTGTGGACTACAGTATTTATGATGTAGATTAGAATTGTTCGGGGCGCATTGTGGCTTAATGACTGTGTATAGTTACATGAAAAACATTATGGAGCACGACAGTTATGTAGGAAAGCCGAGCGCCATAGGCCAACCAAACCTTAGCGGAAAAGGTGTGGGATTAAACACACATATATATATATATACCTAGGGAAAGGGAGGAAGAATACTTTCCACGTATTCCCTGTGTGTCGAAGGCGACTAAAAGAGGTGAGAGTGGGGTGGCTGGAAATCCTTCCCTTCTGTTTTGCATTTCGAAAAGGGGGAACAGAAGGGGCAAGTGAGGATTACTTCCTCTAAAGCTCAGTTCTCTGTTCTTGACGCTACCTACCTAACGCAGGAAATAGCGAGTATATATATATATATATATATATATATATATATATATATATATATATATATATATATACATATATATATATATATATATTGCTTTGTCGCTGTCTCCCGCGTTTGTGAGGTAGCGCAAGGAAACAGACGAAAGAAATGGCCCAACCCACCCCCATACACATGTATATACATACACGTCCACACACGCAAATATACATACCTATACATCTCAATGTACACATATATATACACACACAGACATATACATATATACACACGTACATAATTCTTACTGTCTGCCTTTATTTATTCCCATCGCCACCTCGCCACATCCCCCTCCCCCTCATGTGTGCGAGGTAGCGCTAGGAAAAGACAACAAAGGCCCCATTCGTTCACACTCAGTCTCTAGCTGTCACGTAATAATGCCCGAAACCACAGATCCCTTTCCACATCCAGGCCCCACAGAACTTTTCATGGTTTACTCCAGACGCTCCACATGCCCTGATTCAATCCATTGACAGCACGTCGACCCCGGTATACCACATCGATCCAATTCACTCTATTCCTTGCCCGCCTTTCACCCTCCTGCATGTTCAGGCCCCGATCACTCAAAATCTTTTTCACTCCATCTCTCCACCTCCAATCTGGTCTCCCACTTCTCCTCGTTCCCTCCACCTCCGACACATATATCCTCTTGGTCAATCTTTCCTCACTCGTTCCCCCATGTGACCGGACCATTTCGGGGCACCCTCTTCTGCTCTCTCAACCGCGCTCTTTTTGTTTCCACACATCTCTCTTGCCCTTGCATTGCTTACCCAATCAAACCACATCGAACCACGTGTTGTCCTCAAACATCTCATTTCTAGCACGTCCACCCTCCTCTGCGTGACTCTATCTATAGCCCATATATATATATATATATATATATATATATATATATATATATATATATATATATATATATATATATATATGTTGTATGGTTGCGAGGCGTGGGCTATGGATAGAGTTGTGCGCAGGAGGGTGGATGTGCTGGAAATGAGATGTTTGAGGACAATATGTGGTGTGAGGTGGTTTGATCGAGTAAGTAATGTAAGGGTAAGAGAGATGTGTGGAAATAAAAAGAGCGTGGTTGAGAGAGCAGAAGAGGGTGTTTTGAAATGGTTTGGGCACATGGAGAGAATGAGTGAGGAAAGATTGACCAAGAGGATATATGTGTCGGAGGTGGAGGGAACGAGGAGAAGTGGGAGACCAGATTGTTGGTGGAAAGATGGAGTGAAAAAGATTTTGAGTGATCGGGGCCTGAACATGCAGGAGGGTGAAAGGCGGGCAAGGAATAGAGCGAATTGGATCGATGCGGTAAACCGGGGTCGACGCGCTGTCAATGGATTGAATCAGGGCATGTGAAGCGTCTTGGGTAAACCATGGAAAGTTCTGTGGGGCCTGGATGTGGAAAGGGATCTGTGGTTTCAAGCATTATTACATGACAGCTAGAGACTGAGCGTGAACGAATGGGGCCTTTGTTGTCTTTTCCTAGCGCTACCTCGCACACATGAGGGGGGAGGGGGATGTTATTCCATGTGTGGCGAGGTGGCGATGGGAATAAATAAAGGCAGACAGTATGAATTATGTACATGTATATATATGTATATGTCTGTGTGTGTATATATATGTGTACATTGAGATGTATAGGTATGTATATTTGCGTGTGTGGACGTGTATGTATATACATACGTATGGGGTGGGTTGGGCCATTTCTTTCGTCTGTTTCCTTGCGCTACTTCGCAAACGCGGGAGACAGCGACAACGCAAAATAAAATATAAATAAAATAATATATATATATATATATATATATATATATATATATATATATATTCATAATTTATTGCCTTTTCCTGCATTAGGGATGCTCCGTCAAGGACTAACGTAAATCCTCCTCCAGTGGTGTAAGTTGTTATTTTATTGACTAGTGGCGCCAACCAAGCCGAGAGTGTTGCATTACCTCACTTGGCGAGGTCGTCTCTCGTACAACTACACACCATCAGAATGCTATTGGTGGATGTCGGACATACAAAGGTATACGCAGTGGCCGGAATACATGGCCTGGAAGAAGCAGAGAGAGAGAGAGAGAGAGAGAGAGAGAGAGAGAGAGAGAGAGAGAGAGAGAGAGAAAGAGAATGTCGACAGGTAAGCAACTTGATACGTTGATTTTAACAAGATTGGAAAGATAATCTGAAGTCGGTTTCGAGACCCTACTTCATTTCTATTAACCACGAAAGAATTTGTCGCGAAAATAACAACTTCGTACATGATAGGAGTCGTATAACTGCCTTAGGACTGGTCCATGTGCGTGTAGCTGCTGGTCATCAGGATATTCAGATGTGAGTATAATGTGGGAGGACCGCTCGATCGATCTCAGCTGAACCTTGGCAGTCCTTTGTCACTTGAATAACCTGATTCCTGACTCCGTAACTGTGTCCACACACCAGAATAACAACTGCAAGTTACCTCGTCATAGGTGCTACCTCATGGAAGCCTCGAACTCGTGTCCCGGGTTAGTGTGAACCTCAGGGAGGTGAGAGCATCAACCGCCTGGCACCGAGGTGTGGACCCAGTGGCCGATGATGTTTAGGCCTACGTTGCTGTGATTAGTTGGCCCCTCGCCCGAGTAGCCGGCTGATGACCCACCTACAACAGGATCCTAGCCAACCTCTCGTCCCTTGCAGTCCCTAGAGACTCTCTCGGTATCAAAGCTGTGGACCTATGCAAACCCTGACAAGAAAATTAAAACCTTTATACAGTGAATGGCATCAGCGTCGGAGGCAACGTGACTTGGGAAGGAGTCGGCAACGCCTGTCCATGTCTTATAGACTTACGTTCTTAAAATATCACTGTCTGTGCTGGTGTACAGGTTAGTACTAGGCCTAAAGATCACATGGACCTCCACCCCGACGGGTGGGGATGGATGGGGGGGGGGGGGGTAGGCAGGTTAAGCTGGAGTATCAGGTGTCCATCACCGGTGGTACTGTTCTGAGAATTCATTGTATATCTTTCCCTGGGCTATGATGTACGAGTTACACGTCACACGTTCCAATTATAAGACTGTTATGGAAGGGGGCTCTCCACACACGCATAGCGTTGCTTATTATGTCACAAACATTGGGAGGTCAGTTATGGTCTCTTAAGAATGTAGCATTTACAGGCAATAGTTCACCACCCACGATCAATAATGGTCAGCGAATATGCAAATGTATACTACCATGATATCTATGCCTTGAAGAGAGAGAGAGAGAGAGAGAGAGAGAGAGAGAGAGAGAGAGAGAGAGAGAGAGAGAGAGAGAGAGAGAGAGTTGCATAGCGTTACATATATAAACGTCCAAGCGATGTGGTGCGGTCTTAACTCTCCTGAATCCTTTGAGTCCACTTCAAAGGCTCTCTCCCCACCCTCCATTACCTCCGGCAACACATCGGCCGGGAAACAGGTATGGAAAATACCTTGCAGGACTAATATGCCAGATAGGATTCTTAATGGAAAGTCGGAAGGTATAATGAACATATGTCTTGCATACCATCAGATAAAAAGAGAAAACAGTCTCTTCGCCCCCCCCCCTCTCTCTCTCTCTCTCTCTCTCTCTCTCTCTCTCTCTCTCTCTCTCTCTCTCTCTCTCTCTCTCTCTCTCTCTCTCTCCTGTTCCGGAACCCTTCTTTCTGTAGATATCATGGAAGTATACACATACATATTCGCTAAACAATGTTGAACGTGGTTGGGGAACAATTGTCGTACACTACATTCGTAGGGAGTATAACCGACCTACCCATCTTTGTCCCTGTAACTAAAGAATGATAGACGTTAATAAGAGAAAGTACGAGTATAGCGAGAGGAGGCGGGACGAGTTAAAGACTTAAGTCCTGGTATGTATATTGTTGGATCAAATGGCTATCAACGGTTTAAGGCCACGAACCCACAATCCTACCTACATGCCACAGAAAGTAAGGCAAACATTTCTGAACCTCATTGGCCGAGTATAAGTATACATACACAGCTGGGGAGATCCTTGTGCCTCGACAAATGTGTGGTGATGAGGGCTTCACCATGAACAGGTCTACAGGTTACCAGTGCCAGGTCGACAAGTGTGGTATCTGGTCGTCAACGAGTAAAAGGAACTTTAGGCTGCACGCGACCCCAGGGACCCCATCCAGCGTCGACCAGCCCTGCCCCACTCTCCCTCCTGCCCGTTCTCCCTGACCCCGCCACCAACAACTGGGACGTGAAGTTGTATTTCTCTCATATCAGTGTTCTATATGGCGACATATGATATGGTAACTCTTACCCATAGTATGTTCATGGCAAATTGGTTTTCTGATATATATATATATATATATATATATATATATATATATATATATATATATATATATATATATATATTATCCCTGGGGATAGGGGATTAAGAATACTTCCCACGTATTCCCTGCGTGTCGTAGAAGGCGACTAAAAGGGGAGCGAGCGGGAGGCTGGAAATCCTCCCCTCTCGTTTTTTTTTTTTTAATTTTCCAAAAGAAGGAACAGAGGGGGGCCAGGTGAGGATATTCCACAAAGGCCCAGTCCTCTGTTCTTAACGCTACCTCGCTAACGCGGGAAATGGCGAATAGTTTAAAAGAAAGAAAGAATATATATATATATGTATATATATATTTTCCCTGGGGATAGGGGAGAAAGAATACTTCCCACGTATTCCCTGCGTGTCGTAGAAGGCGACTAAAAGGGAAGGGAGCTGGGGGGCTGGAAATCCTCCCCTCTCTTTTTTTTTTTTTTTTTAATTTTCCAAAAGAAGGAACAGAGAAGAGGGCCAGGTGAGGATATTCCCTCAAAGGCCCAGTCCTCTTTTCTTAACGCTACCTCGCTATCGCGGGAAATAGCGAATAGTATGAAAAAAAAAAAGTATATATATATATATATATATATATATATATATATATATATATATATATATATATATATATATATATATATATATGTGGGAAGCATTCTTCTCCCGCTGTCCCCAGGGAGACATATGTATACGTCTAGTAACAACAGTTTAGAAAAGGGATAACAGATGTAAATGTTTGGACATTGTCCTATTCACCTAACTTAGCTAATATAAGACATCCTAAAAAAGAGTGCTTTTAATGTTGCCTTCCAGAATAACAATAAGACCTCAATCGTAAGTAGGCCAGCTTATCAGAACACAGGAAGTGTTTACGCTGTTAGATGTAAGGTATGTAAAGATGTGTACATTGGCCAGACAGGAAAAATAGAAACTGAAAGATGCTACTATTTTCACAGTCATTCAGCACGCTGATGTGACCACAGTAATGCTATCTGTAAGCATTGGCAGGAAAATGATCATTCTGTAGACCTTAACCACCCAGTCACATTGTACTCTTCATTGGATTATGCTGGTATTAGTAGCTTTTAACCAATCCCCAGGTGACTTTGAAACATAGATCAGGACAGGAGAACATAAGGAGATTAGCTGAACACGGATCTCTTTACTCAGGTTAACAACCTCTTCACAACCCCACCTAACCCTTCCTAGCCACAAGCAACCCCCTCCTCCGCTCCTTGTAAAAGCCGTGGATATATCAATTTCTACTGCGTCATTGCGTTAAGAGTCTGTAGGTCTGTGTCCTTGTGTTGTGTGTTGAAACTTTGTGAACTGCACACATCTGATGAGGTGGATTTCTTCCGTGAAACATGTAGCGTATCGTAAAGTTTCAGTAAACTACGTGAACTCCTACTGAAGTGCGATTGCACTTCATGCAAAACAATCTGAACACTTTTCCCAATGCGCTCCCGAAATTCTAGGCCGGGCTATCAACCACAGCAGGAGGACTTAGTACCACTGGACCACCGATGAGACAAAGCTTTATCATTTTTTGGACCTGCTATCTACTGCACCAGCGCTCACTCAGGATGAGGGGGTGCGGGCTGCCTGCCTCGCGCTACACAGTGAGTGGCTGGGGTCCTGGAACTGCAGACAGCAATTCCAGAGTAAGTGGTTTTGTCCCATAAGTGGTCTAGACTAGAGGTACGCAGTCCGCCTGCTCTTCTTGGTAGCCTGGGTTCGATACACGGGCTTGCAACGGTAAATGCGTGTGTGTGTGTGTTTGTGTGTGTAGGTTATTGTGGTGACTAGACAGAAGTTATATCTTTTGCCTTTCATTTCTCTAACGTTTCAGCTAGCATAAAAGAGACCTTCCTCAGAGAGACTACGATACGAAGACAAGAAGACGACGGTATTCCCTGTAGTGGATGTGTTCGCCAATTTACCACCAGGAAACAAGGCCATATATAGCCAGAAGGATCAGTCAACGTAAAGCTATCTGATATGTGCCGTACCGGGTTATCGAACACGCATGTCGTCCACGTTGAGAAATATGGCCACTCGCTAAGTTGAACGACTGAAAAGAACTTTCGTTACGACCCACGTATACGTAGGAGGAGTTACCAATAACCGAGAGGGTGTCGTTCGATGGGCTTCATAAGCTTCGAACATGACAGTGATAGAATATAAGGGGAACGCAGCTCACAGGCCGAGGAAAGTGTGGTAGTGGTTGGGAGGTTGGAGAACTCGTTATGTCGTCCAGCGAGGTGAGGGCTTGGCCCCCAACCATCCTAGCACGACGACATTTGGCCCCATCCATCATAGCACGACGACATTTGGCCCCAACCATCCTAGTACGACGACATTTGGCCCCAACCGTCCTAGCACGACGACATTTGGCCCCAACCATCATAGCACGACAACATTTGGCCCCAACCGTCCTAGCACGACGACACAACTCCTTCCATCCTAGCACGACCTTAGCTCCTACCACCTTAGTACGATCTTAGCTCCTGCCATCCTAGCACGACGATACTTGGCTCACACCGTCGACACGACAGCTTCGTGTAGGCCACGAAACATCTTCCTGTGACAATGAAGGCAACCGTGACAATATCTGTTGTACAGAGGTTATTACAACTTGTTTTTCAGTGGTGGATAAGTTACCTGCCACTTGTCATTCACTGGAGTACCAGCAGCAGGCGCCGCTCACGAGGTGGGACCTCGAGCGTTTCAGTGGGGTGGGGTGTGGAGGTGGGGGGGGGGGGGGGGGGGGGGGGGGGGGGGGAGGCGAGGCCGTTGACCGGTGCCGCTGTACAGATCTCTCCGTCCTCGCCTCTGTTCACCCGCTACACTTTGTCACACGTGTGTGTGTGTGTGTGTGTGTGTGTGTGTGTGTGTGTGTGTGAACGTGAGGTCGTCGATAAAATGCATCAGCTTTCATGGTTGTGTGTTCTGTATGTGTGTTCTGTATGTGTGTTCTGTGTGTGTGTCTTTTGAGCACACATCCCTATTGACATGTGTTGGTTGAGTCCGTCGCCTCCTGGAGGGCGCCAGGGCCGTGAGAGAGGCTGTGGTGCACGGTGGCTGACGGAGGAGCCTTGGAGTCATGTTCAGCCTTGGGGGTTCAGTGACGCGATCACTGAACCCAGCCTGTCGTGCATCGGGGAGAAAGTAGTCGTTCTTTTAAACCCCCTGAGCAAGGCGGTACGACCCTTGAGTCAGGTTAAAAGCCAAGGGTGGGCCCGTCGTGCCTAAGGGTCGTATCATCGTGTTCAAGGGCTGTGCGATCACCCTCAAGGATCGCACTATTGAACTCAAGATTTTGATGATTATAAATTCTTCGACTACGATCGTAAGCTTTCCAGAAAGTGGGCAGAAGTTCCTGCTGTAGATCATGTCAGGTAAGACAACCTCTGCTGGAGCTGGTTCTGGCGAGGTTGACTGTAACACATGACGTCACACCGCATCCAGCAGGGCGCACCGTACGCCAGGTGATAACGTGAATGTGTTGGTACGAGGAGACGATGATATACGCTGACACCCTCAACCATGTCGAAGGTTCTCTCTACCTCCTCCTGTCACCCACATTACACACACACACACACACTAACATACACACACACACACACACACACACACACACACACACACACACACGCTGACACCCTCAACCATGTCGAAGGTTCTCTCTACCTCCTCCTGTCAACCATATTACACACACACACACACACACACACACTGACATTATTTACACACGCACACACACACACACACACTGACATTATTTACACACGCACTCACACACACACACACACACACACACACACACACACACACACACACACACACACACACCCAAACACTAACATTATTTACACACACACACACACACACACACACACTGACATTATTTACACACACACACACACAAGCACACACACACACACACACACACACACACACACACACACACACACACACACACACACACACGTTTAAAAAACAAGTATAAAAACCCGGCCACGGTAATGGCAACAGCAACACTGGTAAATGGGAACACCTGTGAGAGGCCACGTGACCACCAGCTGTCTGCCTGAGGTGTGGTGGTGGTGGCTGGGATGGTGGTGGTGGTGGTGTGGGGGTGATGTGGGGGTGGAAGGAGTGATTGTGGGGGTGGTGGTGGTGGTGGGCGGGGATGATGTGGGGGTGGCGGTGATGGAAGGAGTGATTGTGGGGGTGGTGTTGGTGGTGGTTGGAGATGTGGTGGTGGTGGTGGCGGTGGTGGTTGGAGATGTGGTGGTGGTGGTGGTGGTGGTGGTTGGAGGTGTGGTAGTGGTGGAGGAGGGTAATTATGGGGTTGTTGTTGTTGGTGGTGGTGGTGTGTGTGGGGGGGAGGTGTCAGCAGTGGACTACATTATCCCAGGGACGCAACACACAAGACGTAAACCTTCAGGAAGAAGGTAAACCTCTGGAGAATATTGTTTGCACATCATTTTCTTTCTTCCTATAACAAAATCTTACGGAAAAAAACTGCTTAGCAGAGATTTTTTTTGGGAAAACTTCATTACACTTTGAAACGAAACTGTCTGAAATTTTTGTTATTCTTTCAGGATTTCGAGACTTTATTAACAATGTTGACACCATCTTCCCCGTGTGAGCGAGAAGAAGGATTGTAACGAACCAGAACAGACGAGGCTTTCAAGAGCTGTATCCTCGCCACAGACAGAACTACCTCCTTTCCAGGTATCATTCCTGGAAGGTCTGGAAGAGCTCGCGTCGTCGCGTAACTGAAGGCAGAACCATCAGCACAAATGACACATGCGACGTATAACCTAACCTTTGGGCTTCACAAGGAACCTGTCATGAATGGTGTAGCTGTGATCATGTGAAACCTGGAATTACGACAATCTTATCAAGAATCAGAGTAGATGAGGTGATGATAATGATGATGATGAAGAGGTGATGATAGCGTTGTCATGATGATGACAGTTGTGATGATGAGGGATGATGATGATGATGATGATGATGATGATGATGATGATGATGATGATGGCTTTCCTGGGGTCTGAGGTTATCAACACCATCATTATCCGGTGCACTCGTACACGGTGTATTCATGTCTACCTGTATCTATGATTCGTGATGAATGACGTATATTTGTATGACGCCTATCCTTGTGTATTATTTTCGGCGTCATGTATGGGGTGTTCACGTCTGTCTGTGCATATCAATCTGATACTCTTGAAGTTTATTCTCCTTACAGTGAGGACGTGGAGAATGGTACTGGCAGGTCATGAAGGCAGGGACAACCAGGTCTTCGACGGAGGTACAGGCAGATCTTGGAGGCAGGTACAGGCAGGTCTTGTACGTAAGTACAGCTAAGTCTCGGAGGCAGGTACAGCTAGGTCTTGGAGGCAGGTATAACCAGGTCTTGGAGACAGGTACAACCAGATCTTGGAGACAGGTATTGCCACGTTGGAGGTGGGTACAGGCAGGTCTTGGAGGTAGGTACAGCCAGGTCTTGGAGACAAGTACAGCTAGGTCTTGCAGGCAGGTACAGCCAGGTCTTGCAGGCAGGTACAGCCAGGCCTTTGAAACAGTTCTCCCATAAGGTTTTCCTCACAGAGTCAGGTTGAGGATCAAACACTCCATCCTCGTACATCGTCACGACCTCCTTGCACGATGGAGACCCGGGGGCTGGGTCCGATGCTGCCGCTGCTGCACTCTGGATATAAACAACTAGAACACAGTTAGACGGAGGGGACGCGCATGAGAAAGACAGACTAGGTGACGGAAATACAACACGAATGTTATAGACAGGTACAAAGAGGTTCGTATACCATACAGATGTGAATTCACGATACAGGTACAGTACAGTTGCGCTGGTACAGTGGACGCTACAGTGATCGGGTACGTCACCATGGCAACTTAGCAGTTACATCCGGACGGGCCAATGGACATGCTCATCTGGGTAATAATAGTAATGATAATAATAATAATAATAATAATAATAATAATAATAATAATAATAATAATGATAATAATAATAATAATAATAATAATAATAATAATAATAATAATAATAATAATATAATGATAATAATAATAATGATAATAATAATAATAATAATAATAATAATAATAATAATAATGATAATAATAATAATAATAATAATAATAATAATAGTAATAATAATAGTAATGATAATGATAATAATGATAATAATAATAATAATATTAATAATAATAATAATAATAATAATAATAATAATAATAATGATAATAATAATAATGATAATAACAATGATAATAATAATAACAATAATAATAATAATAGTGAACGGTTAACTGAATATGGGCAGCCATTCAGCTGATGATAAACAGTTGAGATATTACAGAACTGGGAGGTCATGATAGTAATTAGTTTATTCATTATAAAAGATCTCAAGATCAAGCTAAGGCTGGATACTGCCACGATTTGGACAAGCACATGAGAGAGACACACACACATCTACACGGAGCGGAAGATATACAGAAAGGTTTATTTAATGTTATCCATATCATACACTTAGTGAGGGTTAAGTTGAAACATCGAGTAATGAATAGTTACAAGTTGAGTAAGTTACAGTAGTGTATTAATTGATGTACCAAATAACGAAGAGAAAACTGAAGGTGGAGTGCTCATGACGTTGAGAAGGGCAGGTATAAGAGTCATCTTATATCTGTGTGGACGAGCTCTGATTGAGGCGATTGTGGAGTGGAACGTCGAGTGGAGTAGGGGACGGACGAGGGGTGGTGTGTCAGCATTATATTGCCAAACTACCGTGTGTGAGCTGCCGGTGTTGGTATGAGGAGGTGGACAGGTTTAAGCAAGATGATGTCCTCTTGGTTGCTGGTGTAAGATGGGCCCCAAGATGATTCTGCACGATTTTTTTTTTTCTTCTACATTCTTTCCAGCTGGTCCCTGTGTGTGGCTGTATGGGAGAAGGACCAGGTCTGATGGTGTGTGTGTGTGTGTGTGTGTGTGTGTGTGTGTTTGCGCGCGCGTGTGTGTGTGTGTGTGTGTGTGGTAGGGAGGAGAACTCCCATTACCAAGAGGACGCCGCCCTGATGAAGCTCGATCCCAAAACCTTGAAGATCGAGGCCACGATGCCCTTAGGCTGTGAACAGTGATGGGATATTTTCACAAGTCATGCTAGAACAAAAAAGAGAAAAAAGAAAAAAAAAAGTGTTGGAACAGCAGACGACTTGCCTCGCAAGTGTGTGTGGGTGTGTGTGTGTGTGTCAACGTCAGCTAGGCCACGTCAACGGCATCGACTGTTCCCTCCACGCACGTGGGATTCGAGGCGAGGCACGCGAAGGAGATACAGGGTAAGATAAGCGATGGCAACACTCACTGAGCTCCTGGTGGGGGTGTGCTTAATGAGGGGGGAGGGGAGGTGGCGGCGGAGAGGAGGAGGGGGGGGAGGAGTGATGATTCCACATGTTCAGGTGTTACTCAGATGGGTTAAATGAAGCGGAGAGAGAGAGAGAGAGAGAGAGAGAGAGAGAGAGAGAGAGAGAGAGAGAGAGAGAGAGAGAGAGAGAGAGAGAGAGAGAGAGAGGTCGTCAGTCACCAGGGGTTCAGGAGGAGCGATTGTGGCGCCTGTCTGGTAGCAAGTTTCCCAGCTTGGCTACACACAGTCTCCGTGGTCAGTGGTGATTACCTTCGCTTCTCATGAATCACATGGGTTCATGGCGCGCCACCTCAGAGCCATCTTTATCGTCGCTTGCTTTGGTTTTGGCCATAAAAAGGGGATTTTTGACGTACATATGTGGATGTAGGTTGCAGACGGCAACAGCACGTGGAAGTACTATAATACTAACACTAATGATGATAATGATGATAATTATAACAATGATAATAATAATAATAATAATAATAATAATAAAATAATGATAATAATAATAAAATAATAATAATAGTAATGATAATAATAGTATTAACAATAATAATAATAATAATGATAATGATAATGATAATAATAATGATAATAATGATAATAATGATAATAATAACAATAATAATAATAATAATGATAATGATAATAATAATGATAATGATAATTATGATAATGATAATATTACTACTAGTAGTAATAATAATGATAATAATGATAATAATAATAATAATACTAGTAGTAATAATAATAATGATAATAATAATAATGATGATAATAATCCACGGTGTATTAACCAAGAAGGTTAAACAATGTATTATATTGCAGAACGAAGTGTCTTGGTTTCCAATATTCCCACCTCCAACACAAGCCCTAAACTCCTCATGATGGAGTGTTGAAGTAACGTTGGCCGGGACCATCATACACTCACCGTGCCAGGAGAGGTCGTGGACACCAGCAGCCGCCCAGGGCGCCAATACGTACTACCCTCCGGTTACTAGATAAAAAAAAATTGAGTCCCATGGCAATGATGGGGTTGTACTTGAGTGAAAAGACAACTGAGTGACTGGTTGTAGTGAAAAATAGAGTAGTAATTAACGGTCAAGCCTCAGAATGGCTAGACATAAAGGTAGTAAACACGTTTAACTGCCAAAGGTAAATGAGGAAAAGAAAAATCTTGGGTGTATTAATCTCTGGCGACTTAAAACCAAGTAAGGAGTGCACAGAAGCTGTCAAAAGAGCGATCAAAGTTCATCGAATCATAGATCGGCCGTTCAAATTCAAGTATGGTGAAATCCTCCTTATTCTTCCCAGTTTATTGACTCATCCACGACTTGAATATTGTGTTCAGTCTGGTCACCTTAACTGAAAATAGACTCAGAATGGCGAGGGTATAGGGTCGAGCTACCAAGATGATTCTCGGACTGAGAATCCAATCCTACGAGAGCAGATTCAACGACGTGAAACTATTCAGTTTAGGAAAGAGAAGGTTCACATGTGATCCGATACAAGTATTCAAAACGATCAAAGCCTTTGATTACCAATCTGTCAAGCTCCTTCAGACTGGATTCGTCTGATTCACTCGTAGTGATGAATACAAACTCGTGGACAAACGAGTTACCTCGAATGAGGTGAAGTCCTTTTTCTTCAACAGGATTGTTAACAGATGGAACGATTTACCAGTTAGAGTGGTTGAAAACTGAACTATAGATGCGTTTACAAAATAGATTTGATGAATATTTTGCTTTCAGTCCATGACTTACATAATTTGTGCCTCTATAGTCACAGTGACAATTTTAGGTTATTCTCTTTGAATGATCTGTATGCCATCTAACATTTGCCTCACTACTCTGTGAGTTTCTGATACCTTCCACCGTCACAAACAGCCTCGATAGGACTCAATAGTCTGTGGCTGTTTGAATTCCTTTGTAACTGTATTACTTTGTAATGTTCAACTCATCACCATGAAATCTATAAACCATAAAGTTTGCGCTGTAAAACGTCCAGTACTATGTTGACCGACTTTTCTCATGTGCTTGTCCAGAACGTAGAAGTATCCAGCTCCCGCTCTGATCATATGTTCTTTTGTGATCAATCAACTGCTTACCATCATGGCCCCTAATTATGTAATTCCTCAGTCGAATGGCTGCCCGAATTCAACAGAACTTTCTTTGTCTTATTCAATGTTTGTTAACACACACACACACACACACACACACACACACACACACACACACACACCCTGTGTGTTACAGCCGCGTCAGCCCGGTGATAAACAGTAGCGATGGAGGTGCGGGGAGAGAAGGTGGTAGGATGGGGAGAGATATGGGGGGAAGTAGGGGTCATAGAGAAGAAATCGATGAGTAAACGAGACGAACGGGAAGGAGTGGGGGAGAGGAGGAGGGGTCGGAGAAGTGTGTGTGTGTGTGTGTGTGTGTGGAAGGTGGTGAGGTGGGTGGAGGGAGTAGGAAGGTGTGAGGGAAGTTGTGCTGTGAAGATCGTGGAGTTGAGGAGTGGGAGAAGCGAGGGTGTGTGATGCGGGGTGGGAGAGGCGAGACGACTAGGGGGAGAGGAAGGAGGGGACGTGGGGTGAGTTGGGGGAGGCAGTTGTGGTGGGGGGGTGAGGGTACGCCGGGGGTATTAGGGTGAGGGATGGTGTCAAAGCCAGAGAGGGTGTGCGAGCCGGGAGGAGCTTGGCAACACCGCCTGTCTCCCCTCACACGCTGTGTGTCGTGAGGTGACGCTACACACACACACACACACACACACCAGGGAAGGACGCCGCTTACCTGTGCGCTCTATACCTGACTCCACCTACCCCCAAGCCATGTGCCCTTCACACAGACTGTCACTTGAATGCTTTGTCCACGTATATAGAGATAATAATTCCTTGAACTTAATGCTGAAATGACCCAGCCCAGCCACACAACAGGGATGGATGACACCAACTTAGCTACACCAGAAGAACCTAGCGCTGTTTGCTGCTCTCGAGGCAGAGAGAGAGAGAGAGAGAGAGAGAGAGAGAGAGAGAGAGAGAGAGAGAGAGAGAGAGAGAGAGAGAGAGAGAGACAAATAAGACAAACCACAACTTGAGACTCAGTACTTAACTGTTGACATAAACATACATCAGCTGACGCTACATATGCTGACCACAACAGCTGATTAAGCTGACCTCCATCACCCTCCCCCCTCGCCTCCTCGTCCCTCAGCTAAACTTTCGAAGGGATGTTACTACATCCTTCGTCACTACTCCTCCTTCCTCATTCCTTCTGGACGAGTCATCGAGGTCCATCATCAAACGTCGGATGTTCACATAACTTTAGACACGACTGTTGGGGTGAAGTTCCTTCGTCTGGGTGACTGGGGGATAGGACTGTATTCGAGCCGCAGCCCAAGTTCGTTCGCTGCTCTTGGCTAAACTTGAATTCGAGTGGGACAACCTCAGCCACGTGGAAGTGGATAACCCCAGCCAGTGTTAAGTCGACCATGTCGGCTCTGACCACCGTGTGCTGTGTTAACTTCATAATCTACCTCTGTTAAGTATGTTAACATCATATTAATCCTCTGTTAAGTATACTAACCTTATATTAATCTTCTGTTAAGTATGATAACCTCATATTAGCCTTCTGTTGAGTATGTTAACCTCATATAAATCTCCTGTTAAGTATGATAACCTCATATTAACCTTCTGTTAAGTATGTTAACCTTATATTAACCTTCTGTTAAGTACATGTATGTTAAACTCATATCAATCTTCTGTTAAGTGAGATAATCTTATATTAACCTTCTGTTAAGTATGTTGACCTCATATTAACCCACTTTTACACATGTGTACCAGCCAGACAGACCTGGTCCACTGGCCCATGTGGACCCACAGTCGGCTTGGTCCACTGGCCCACGTGGACCAACCGTCGTCCCGGTCCAGTGACTCACGTGGTCCAACCGCCGCGCCGTCCTGGTCCACAAGGCCACGTGAACCAACTGTCGTACCGGTCCAGAGGCTCACGTGGACCACCCGACGTCCCAGACACGGAGCAGCTGCGGGTGAGGGGTTGGATGGGGGGGGGGGATGAGACACAGGTCTGGGTGGAATAACGGAACACGTGGCCAGGGGCCTGGCTGGCCGAGGAGGGGGAGGCGGGGGCGTGGGGAAGGCTAGGTCGGGGTCGGGGCCGGGGGCGAGGAAGGGGAGGAGGGAAAGGAGGGTGAGGGGGGGAGGGTTAAAGCGTATATGGAAGGGAAAGACAAGGAGGGGTGTGAGTGGGGGTAAATAGATTGGAGTGTGGAAGATGAGGGAAAGGGAAGGGAGAAGAGAGGGAGGAGAGGAAAGTGGTGGCGACAGGGGCCGGTAGGGAAGGCAAGGGAGGAGGAAGATGAGGAGGAGGAATGGAGAAGGGAAAGAGTTAAAGGTGTGGAGATGAAAGAGAGGGGAGAGGAAGAGGGAAGTGGAGTGGTGGGGAAGGGGAAGGAGGAAGTGGAGCGGTGAGGCAAGGTGAGGGAGAAGTGGAGTGGTGGGAGAGGGGAAGGGGGAAGTGGAGTATTGAGAGAGGGGAAGGGGGAAGTGGAGCGGAGCGGTGGGGGAGGACATGAGGAAGAAGAGAGATCGGGAAGTGTGGCCAAGTCCACGTGAGAGAGGTTCTAGACAGAGTGAGTGAGTGAGTGAGTCAGTCGTCGTGACCCCACACACTACACTCACCTCAGGATCACATCTTTGAGGCTCATTGACCAGGAATCCCATCTAGAGTAGGGAGGGGCGCCTCCACCACACTATCACCAGTTGTAACTGTCTGTTCGTCTTCCCTGCAACAGCTCCATGTTAGTTATGTAAACATAAACCTCGACTGCATAATGCGTAATGAAAATAACTAAATGACTCCTCTACGTTCTCTTTGAGACCCCTGTCCCACACTCATCATGGCAGGATCAGGTGCCACTGTCTTATGACGCCTGACTCTCACAGTTACACACACACACACACACACATACACACACACACACACACACACACACACAGACTAGAGACAAAAAGGAAATAGCAAGAAACAAGTCAATAACATACCATGACAAAAAGTAGCCGAAACACACTCGCTCAGAAGAACTCGAACAGAATATTTTGTACTCGGGACGAAGAGAAATCAACACATGCAGATCAGATCTACCGTCATAATATCATCCAGGATGAACCATATACACATATATAGTTCCACCAACAAGATCACCAAACATCTCCATGTTGTCGTCGCCTGACTAAGGCTAGGTTAAAGTTATTCATGATATCTGCGCCTCCTGTTGATCATGAACAGAATTCATGTACACTTTGCCAGCTAAAATCTACTCTCACGCCCTAGAATATTACAAGCTGCGTGTGAAGACTTCATCCATAACAATGTTCTACCTCGGATACTTGAAAGGTATGAGACATTTTTTGCTAATAGTTCATGTATCATATAGATTTTCATGATAAGCTAATCACTCATGTTCAACCTTTGTTAGCTGCTCATTTAACATTTATATTATTAAGTAATTCATTCAGTGTTGCCCGATCCGTATAAACATGACTGTCCCCATGTCACCTGCTAATGTAACTCATCATAGAGGCCCTAGTCCCTGCACCTTTTCTGAACTCTATATCCACTTGTGCACCACCTTCTACAGGAGGCTTGGCCCAGTCCCTGCACCTTTTGTGAACTCTGTATCCACTTGTGCACCACCTTCTACAGGAGGCTTGGCCCAGTCCCTGCACCTTTTGTGAACTCTGTATCCACTTGTGCACCATCTTCCACAGGATGGCTTGGAATACATAAAGAACTCGCAGCTCTTCTGACAAAAATAAGTACCTTCTCAGCATCCAAAATACTATGATTATAACACTACATACTTTCCCTGAGGTTTAAGGAAGTCAAGATAACAACTCAAGTCAGGAACACCACAAACAAACCCAGAGAACTACTGACTTCTTTACGGCTTAAAAGTACCAGAGAAAATATTCGAATCTTAGTGTCAGATGACTCCAAGGAAACAGTAACACCAACCTTTACACACCATCAGCATGGCCTCGGGAGGAGCAGGAGCACCACCTCTACTGTCTCGATCGCTACAAAGGAAATAGCAGCCACCAGAGGCCTAGGAAGGAACCAACAGCACACTCGTCCAGGGCGACATAAGCCAAACCATCGACAAGGTGTCAACAGATGGCCTACCATATGAACGTTATAGCTAGAAATGCTGGACATTAAGGGGAGATTAATGTGTAATTCTCTTAACTAACCAATGGACTGCGGCAGTAACTATGAACTGTGCGTCACCCAAATTTCCATCACTAAGCGGCGTCCCACAAGATGGGAGTCGTCACCAACGCTGTTCACAACTCCCCCAGCAGATATCCTCCTCCAGGAGGAATCATAAGCAGGGACGATTTGTATGAAAACGACGCTACCCAAATGCTACTCTCCAATAATACACTGCCCGAGAAGGCCCACCTTGTATAGTAAATAGCAGCCACGATGGAAAATTGAAGTAAACATAAACAAATTCACCACTGTGGCGCCGGGAGAACGAAACCCACTGACACAGTAACAGTTGATAACCGGGTGCACCACTCGATGACATGACACACTACCCCACAAAGTAACGCGATGGAGACAACAACACGGGAAGACCTGAACAAACTAGGCCACACACTACCGCCAGATCCAACACTAGAACACCTGGCCCACTAGGCCTCACACTATCACTAGATCCAACACTAGAACACCTGACCCACTAGGCCTCACACTATCACTAGATCCAACACTAGAACACCTGGCCCACTAGGCCACACACTACCGCCAGATCCAACACTAGAACACCTGGCCCACTAGGCCTCACACTATCACTAGATCCAACACTAGAACACCTGGCCCACTAGGCCTCACACTATCACTAGATCCAACACTAGAACACCTGACCCACTAGGCCTCACACTATCGCTAGATCCAACACTGGAACACCTGACACACTAGGCCTCACACTATCACCAGATACAACAATAGAACATCTGATTTACTCGGCCTCCCACTAACGCCAGTTTTAATTATAGACCAAGTCAACAAAAGTGTCGCACGAAGTAAAGCAACCGTGACGAGTTTGTATAGATTCTGGCACCTCCCGGAGAGGCACGCCCTGCATCTGGCAAAGGCTGTGATCTTTCCTCTATTGACCTAATTCCCAGCACCAACTCACCTCACCCCCCCTAATCCCGCATGCTGATGCTACACCCAGTGCTAGATGATAATGTCCTACGATCCCGCGCTAATGAAAGACAATTACATCAACAATACATGCCAATCTCAGTAACGTCAGGCGAAAAAGCACTCGGTACAGGTATAAGGGAAACAGCAAAAAAACAAAACAAAAGAATATGGCAGGAAAAAAAACGACGGCGAAGATACAAACTTCAGCCAGAAGCCGCGGACGGCAGCAGGGATATGGCACACACACATGTCTCCCACGCAACCACACAGCCACCATGAGTGAGGCTCTAGTCATCCCTCGATGATGTGCACAATCAACAGCTCATACTTAGCCTAGCTTAACTGACGTCCTTTCCAGGCCAACAACAACAACAAAATAGTAATGTACACATAGTACAGTGGTACATAAGTACATAAGTTGGGGCAATTGATCCACAGGAAGCCTAGATAATCCTCCTCCTCTGGGAACTGGACGATAAAATGGGTACACGGATTAGGCTAGGATATATATATATATATATATATATATATATATATATAGTTTTTTCTCTCTTTCCTTATACTTAACCGACGTCTCCCGCGTTAGCGAGGTAGCGCAAGGAAACAGACGAAGAATTGCCAAACCCACTCACATACACATGTATATACATAAACGCCCAGACACGCTCATATACATACATATACATTTCAACGTATACATACATATATACATATGTACATATCTGAACTTGCTGCCTTCATTCATTCTAGTCGCCATCCCGCCACACACGAAATAGCACCCTCCCCCCTTCCAGCGAGGCAGTGCCAAGAACAGACAAAATAGGCCACATTCGTTCACACTCAGTCTCTAGCTGTCATGTGTAATGCACCGAAACCACAGCTCCCTTTCCACATCCAGCGAACGTAGAGAAAACGCATCTGCTGGAACCACGCGAACAATCCCGTAAACCCTCACCAAACTCAGTGGCTATCTGCTCCTCATCCACTTTATCTCTGTCCAAGTTCCCCCCCCCCCCCACCAATCCTTCCTATCCAGTGATAAAAGGGGATGGGGATGGGGAGAGGGTTCGGTTGGGGCAATGGGAGAGGGTAGGTTAGGGAAGGCGGTAAAGGAGGGTAGGGAGAGGATAGCAGTAGGAGGAGGGTGGGGTTAGGTGCTAGATCAGATCATGACACATAGAGTGAGGGAGGCTCGGTGGTGTACATAGGTGTACATGGTGTTTGGTGTACTTAGGTGTACTTGGTGTGTGGTGTAAACATGTGTACATGGTATGCACTGTATACAGGGTGTCCCCCAAAAATTCACTCACTTTTTGACACCCTATAACTCACTGATTTTTTTTTAGGATCAAATTTGAATTTGAAAAAAGAAAACAATTCAGTGGGTTATAGGGTGTCAAAAAGTGAGTACTCTTTTTGGGACACCCTGTATGTGTGTAAATGATGTGTATTTTAGTGGGAATGTACACAAAAATGTACAGAATGAAAACACATATACATGGTCTGCAACGCTGGATAAACAAACACACACACACACACACACACACACACACACACACACCTCGTCCAGCCCTCGGTGCAGTAGGACGTGTGTGTGTGTGTGTGTGTCAGTGGCACTCTCAAGCCGTCTACAGGTCAACATGTCGACCTGAACTCTCTCTCTCCCACCACCACCACCACCCAGCTTTATACTTGGAAGACGCCTGATTGGACCGACCATCTTCACACACTCTTTACCATCAGTAAATTTGATTGTGTAAGATATGTACATACTAGATACCTTTACCAGTGAAAAAGTAAATCAATGACTCAATGAGTCTCAAGACGTCTCTATCGGAGCTGCAGTCCCCCTCAGTGTAAACATGACAGTGATATAAGTCTCTGGCCCTGTGACCGTTAAAGTTCCTCGAGGGCCAGGGGGAGGCGATCGCCAACTGTAAACACCAGGACAGTGACTGATACCAGCTAGCACCACACCACCAAGAACCCACCCTCCCTCACCACAATAACATCGCACCACCAACCACTGCTGTACAGACATGAGAATTGTCCTATACCTACTACTGTGAATGTCATAAACAACCCATGAACAAAGCACAGCGAAACAAGCAAACAGCTAATTTTCCAATTGTTATGTGTACGTTAACTATGTAACGCAACCAACGTGAAAATATTCATCACATGATGCTCACCATTAGATACGTAATATATTAGGAACAGTATTACTGCAGTTCGACAAATATGTACCTTTACATCATTTAATATTCAACATTAGATACATAACGTAAGTCAACATAATACCGCTGCAATTCAGCAAGTATGTAAATTTACATCATGTAATAATGTTCATCGAATCACCACAAAATGTATAATGTATAATCCAGAGAATTTGTTATGTAAAACTTCCTGTACTATGGAGAAAGACTTCACTCATGTGCTTGTATAAAGTGTAGAAGTATCCAGCCCCCACCTTGATTTTAATATCTGTATGATTCATCAGCAAGTAATTATTATGACCAACTCAAACTCATGTACTTCCGTAACTGTATATTTTCATCCGAATGTCTGCCTGAATTCAATAAACTGTTCCTTATTTGTTCATTTTACTAATGAGCCACTGTCGCGCAGTAATGGACATCGGATCCGAACCCTAAGTCTCGTGGGTTCGAATCCCTGACAGTGGAGCAGCAGCAGCTGGCTCACAACAAACCTTGCTGTTCATCCTCCACTTTGGGGACTTATAGATGAATAAATGAATAAGTACTTGGCTTGACTTTGGGTGTCAAGTGTAAAGCTATGCATAAGTTTAAGACGTAGCTTGTGTACAATGTTGAGAGACGGGGCAACACGAGCGTAAAACGTAATCACATAACACATAAAGGTAATCACACAGACAGACAGACAGACAGACACACATTCTCGGTCCCTCATGCACGACCTGCGGTGCTCCCAACTCCCTCCAGCCGTCATCAAGACCTCACCCAGCCGTTCAAGGAGAAGTTTACTGCAACACCCACGTTACCGACGCCTCCCGTCACCAGAGATCCTCACCTTCGAGTTCCAGTTTAGCTCCACAACCGCACCGAGTCCACGCCAGCTGGTGGAGCCCGTCGTAAGAGCAGCCCACCCGAGCCCCGCCTTTGAGGAATTCCCTTATAAATACCGCAGCATTTGTGTCAAGACCGTCTGTTGTAGCACCCTCACTCCTTATTATAGCCACATTGTCTTTACTCTTTTCTCCCTATATTTTCAGCCATCGTCCACGCTTAAATCAATACACCATTCATTGCCATTATTCTTATAATCTATATGTGCTTAACAAACACAAAAAACAGAATAACGAGTGAACGACAGACAGACACAGACCTAACACCCCCGCTACACAGACCCGTCCACCACAGCTACACGGTGCACAGACACGACCACAGTGCGGAAACAGCGCGCGGCGCGGCAGCCCCAAGCAGGAGGCCACGTGACGAAAGTACTGGTTGCCCTCATACCCGTCCCCCACCACACCTCTACTCCCTCCCCACCACTCCTCCCCCACCGCTACATTCCTCCCCTCCCCCCACAACAGAGTCCGCTCAACCCCTCCCCTGCTCCTCCCTCCCGCCCTACCAGAGTCGCACGCCAGGAACACGTGAGTGAACCAGCAGCGGAGGACGGGTGGCGGGGAGGGAACGGGAGGGGGAGAGAGTCGTTCCCCCCGACCTCCTCCTCCTCCTCCGTGTGCCAACCCATCTCCTCCCCTCCACCTCCACCATCGCAGGGGGTCCTTTTTTTTTTTTTCTCAACTGATTTTCCTTTTCACAGGAGAGTCGTCATACGTCACGGCACAGCAGATACACGATGCTGAGCTCAGGCTGCTGCTCTCCGACACCTGGCGTTCAGGGAGGTAGCGAGAGATGATCATGGAGATGACAACGATGACTTGAGTTCATGTGATGAAAACGGTTATTCATACTGTCTTCCGAGCCCTCGAGTAGGGTCCTGGTGGAGGGAGGAGCTTCGTTGCCCACTGGGTCGTGTCCCTACCTCACAGGGAAACGGTTCTTCAGGATGGACTCAGCTAGTCACAAGTTCCAGCAAGGAGACGCAAGTATGGTACAGTGGTGGAGTTAAGAACACATGTATCTACACCACTGGCGGCAACGCCCTCCTCCTCAGCCAGGTGGCTGAGTCGAGCACAGTCCACGGCAGACCCAGCGTTGGATGGGCCACCATTAGCTCACCATGACCATGGCATGGGAGTCACGCATGGCGAGAAGGTCTGGCATGGGGAAGAAGTCTGGCACGGGGAGGTCTGGCATAGGTGCATCAAATTACCGTGTCTTGACAATTGTATGGACACACCATTCCGCTCGGGACTTCATTCAATTCCTATAATGGCGCTCATAGAAATGATCTTGGCGGGGAAAAAGATGTTTTTGACGAGTTGAAAAAATGAAACTATACAAGATGACTGTGTGAGTGGAGAGATCTCTGGAGGTGTTTTTATTCAAACAAGCTGTGGAGGACGTTAGGTCGCCCCGAGCAAAACTTGAGGCACCCATGACGCCCCACCGTCTGTACTTGGCTTGAGCCTGGCCACCAAGCCAAGTGATCATGAGATAATCACCTTATACTGACTGACTGATGTGTTTACCTCCTCTGGAAGGTAATTACAGGATCAGTCCCACGATGTTGCTCGACACGGGGACACTCCAGGAAAGGCACCATGTATAGATTCTCGGTGTCACTCAGGTCGGGGTAAGGAGGTGTGTGTGGCGCTACACAGGCGCCATTGAAAATGGGGTCAGGTGGTGTGTCTGGCTCTGTTCAGATGCCAGTGGGAACGGGGTTACTGGTGTGCCTAACGTTGTACAAGCGCCACAGGGAATGGGATCATGGGGTGTGCATGGCACTACACAGGCACCACTGGGGACGGGGTTAGGGGGTGTGTCTGGCACTATAGAAGTCTCATTCCCACTCCAGTGTTCCAGAACTCCTGGCACTACTTTCTGGTTCTCGGAAAAATACGTAGTATATGGACGTCACAAGACCTTTGACATCAACAAGATGTTTCATAGAATATGCCTGGCTCCCATACTGGGGGCGGAGCAGCGATGCCTGGCTCCCATACTGGGGGCGGAGCTGTGATGCCTGGCTCCCATACAGGGGGCGGAGCTGTGATGCCTGGCTTCCATACAGAGGGCGGAGCTGTGATGCCTGGCTCCCATACAGGGGGCGGAGCTGTGATGCCTGGCTCCCATACTGGGGGCGGAACTGCGATGCCTGGCTCTCATGATATGTTGAGCATCTTCCAGAAGAAGTGGGGAAATGACTCTGACCCCACGTCCCCCTCGAACCTCGAGCTGACACTGATACCCCTCACAAGTGGTTCCTCTATGACGTGGGTCGCAAAGCTCTAACGCGTGATGGAATTCATTGCTAGTGTTAATGAAAGATGCTTCGGCCAATAAACGCTCCCTACTCTCACCAATCTTCTCGCCATCTTTCTATCAGTCTCTCCTTGACTGTTCTATCCAGAGCACCCCCCCCCACCCCACCCAAGCACATCACCCCTGAGGTCAATAAGTCCTGTTCTATCTACCGATGATAGCCTACGTGCGTCTTCTTCTGTTCCCAGGTCACTGAGAAACAGCCAGAGAGACTATATCTCTCTCGAACCCGTGCGAGCATCACAAGAGGTAAGAACATGTGATATGTACCCTGGCTCTGAAATGTTCCAGTTTCCTTCTTAAATGACGTCTCTCACCTCATCTCTTAACCACTTCAGGAAGGGACTTGGAGCCAGTCTGACGTCGTGTACCGACCGAGCAAAATACTCGCCTTCCTCACTGCTTAAATGAGCTCGCAAATGTCAATATTCGCAACGCTTTGACACGACGGCACGATCCTAGAGCACAGCGATACGACCCATGAGGATGATGGTGCGACCTTCAGCGTGATGACAGAGGTCTTACAATCATCATACCCGAGAGTTGTATCCACCGTCGTCAAGGGCAGCATTGCTATGTTCCAGGATCGTATGTATTAACCATGTTGTCTCGCGTCTGGACATCATGTCTCCTCTGTGTGAGATGTAAAACCTGGCAACTCTGGTTGAAGTAACTGTCTTAACTTCAAACTCTTTATTCGTCACAGCACTGTGCATGAACACGAGTCTCATGCCAGTTCGTCGACCTGTTATTTCCAGTTCTGAAAACCTGTTCAGTATTTACCTCATAAAATATATTTTGGAACTTGTTACACCTGTTCTCTTCCAATGTAGGAAATTCCATGGTGTCTATCTGTACGTTAGTTCCCTTACCTCTCGTACAGTCTTAGTTGCAGTGACTAGATTTGTGCAGTGGTTTCTAGTTTGGCTTTACATACTTTAAATACGTTTCTGAACATCTCCAGGTCTATTTACCTGAGGGCAAGTTTGATGTTGACTGGTATACAATTTCCTCCTTAGCAGTTCTCCTTATTTGCCTAAAGTTCCCTTTCACACTCCTGCAGGTTGTGTCCAGCAAAATGATTCTCATCATTACACTTTTCACTTTGCCCCGTCTTCGTCACCTTACATTTACGTGGGCTGAACTCCATCAGCCATACACCTGACCACAACTGATTCTTTGATATTTGTCCAACTGATTCTTTAGCATTTGTCCATTTACATCAGTCGTGTAGACACACCTAAATCCTCTAATAACTTAAGCATCATTCGCCAACATATTAAGGTACGATTCTGGTCCTGGCAAGTCACTTACATAAAGAAACAAGAATAGTTGTGTTATGACCGACTCTTCAGGGACCTTGTGTGTGTGTATGTGTGTGTGTGTGTGTGTGTGTGGCCTCATTTCCTTACCACGTATATCTCAGTGGAGACGACTGAATTCCCCCATACTAGAATCATTTACGTCCTCCTCCAGTGCCAAGATGTTTAATAAATGACATTCCCATAAATTCCATAGGAGAAGCTTGTACTGATACCAACAGCGTGACTGTAATAGCAGAAGAATGTTGAGTGATAAGTTTCGAAAAAGCCTTTCATTTACCACGTCAGTTAGGTGTATTTATAGCAGAGGGTTGAGATAAGGGAAAACAGATTGGGCAATTACCCAGTGAAGCCGACCGAGGACACATTGTGAAGTAATTGACTCTGTGCCTTGTTTCTCGTACAGAATCCTATTGCTATCTACAAACATGAGGTTGGATTTCAAACGAGCGATTTCCACCAAAGATTATTTCACAGATACATATACACCAATTACGACTACGTATTACATTATACATTTGCCCATTCCCTAATGTATTTGTATTAAACCTCATGGGGTACTCAGGCCACCTCCGTCCTCTGCCCCACATACTACTCCATCTTTCATCTATGTTGTTGGTCCTCACGCCACCTCCCACCCGCTGACGTATGGCACGTTTAGCGTCGCCTCCCGTCAACAGCAACACGTATCGCACATCACTGTGGGCTGCTGTATACGTTACTGTAATCAATGCAACACATGAATGGTGCTGGTGATGGAAACCTTTGAGGACATCCGTCAATGGTCCAGTTGTGTACTGTCTCTAGTGGGTATACATGTCGCTGGCGGATAGACGCAAGAGCTAGTCCAGAATCAACAAGAATGTTACTCCTGATTTTCACGAGGGTATTATATATGAACATACTATTGTAATACTCGATTGATGTGGTATATTGTGGTATATTGTATGATTATATCTTTTCATCACTGCACTATAGTGTTACTCTTGTCTGCTTTTATGTTACTCATTTGTGCAATATATCAATCTTAGATGGAACCACAGAATGTACTTACCATTTCTTTCATTAAGACCCTGGTACTGAAATTCTTTACCTGTTAGGAGCTAAGTGATTCATTTAGATACTGTCATATACGAATATTTTTTGTGAGCACAGACAAAACCAAAATAATAATACTGTGGTCAAAAAGATAAAGTAGTAACTTTTATTCCTTTGTCTCCACCATCCAATGGTCATAGTTACGTTAGATAATAATAAAATATTATATGACAAAGAGACTGTGTGGCGTGAGCATTATTCCCTATGATGTTTACAAAGGTGGAGGATCATCTGTTTGCTAAACGGAAGCATTTTCATGAGATCTCTGATAACTTTGTGGCTTGAATATGTGTATACATGTGCGTGTACGTGCGGGGAAATTTTTTTTTATAAATCGGTTGGACATGAGTGTGAATGTGTAGGGATCTGAAAGTGTATGAACGTGAGGTGTATCCCATACTGTACAACTTGTTTTCGAGATTTAAATACTTTAATCATAAAATCTTGCAGTTAGGATCAAACTGTTGAGAGGTTTACTAATTTACCAGTTCGTTTCACTGTCATATTACCTATAGTGATTTCCTGGTGTTTTAAGTAACTCATCTGAATTCGTCTGCCAAAGTTCGATCGTTAGTGTACTAATTACTGTTGATATCACTAATTCCAATGATGTTTACAGTTTCAAGCATAATACGCATCGGTTTTCTAATATTTTTGTGCACTAAATCATCGATGGCCTTTCATTAAAACGTAAGATTGACCAATACCTAAAAGTTCCACCAATCCAGCGGTTGGTATAACCAAGTGCGCCAGTGGTGAGGGAGGGTTCGAACTTTGGGCAGGTCTGCGTTCATTCTCAGGTTAGGCAGTACAGGAAAATCCCACACACAAATCAATATCATTTAGAGAATATATCGCACTGATGCAAACCCTGATCGTTACGATTAATATCTCGACATTTGCAGAGTTTATGATCACTTTATTTCTCTCTATATCATTGCTATTAACTACATCACCATCATTAATGACAAAATAGTGCAATGTTGATCCGCCTTTAACCAATAATCGCTACAGTCAGAAGGACGAAGTGTAATCCAACATCTGTGGCATTCTTCCCTAATGACTCACCATCTGTGTTCTGGCAGAGGTTCGTGCGTGTGTTGGTGTGAGGCTGTACGTGTGTGTACTCACGTGTGCCGGAGACCATTCTTTCTCTCCTTGAGTCACATCATCGTACATCAGCCACCTCCTAGAATGCACGTTCTGCGCCACGATGCCAGACGCACGAACCAACGCCAACACCGAACATGTGCTCGGGAGGAGGTGTGGCGGGGGGGAAGGAGATAGGGGGGGAGGGAGGTAGCTGGCGGGATTGAGTCAACGTCAGGCAGCTCCACCCTCACTGGGCTGCACCAAGTAACCTCAGTCTTTACTTGTTGCCTCCCCGGTCGGTCTCTGGCGGTCCCAGCGCCTTGTCACCGACATCGCCGGGAGATTATAATGATGTACACACACGTGGCGATGGATCCGACAACAATTTACATTCAATCTATCATTAGATATTCCTGGTTGGAGGGATGTAATCTAAATTCTAATGTATCTTCATTTCCTGTAGAGTTTAGGTAATACCATAGACGATCGTTAGGCAAAAACGGTAGGGAGTAAACCGTTGTACGATGTCGACTATACAAAAGTAACGTCATACCCTGGGAACTGTGTTGTTATCAGGCACAAGATATATTAACTGATGCTTAATCATTCCATACTACCTGCCGGGAGAGCACACACATGGGTAAGAAAGAAAGGGTTTCGTGTAAAGGAACGCAAGGGATGGTTCTAGAACGTGGTAGAACGGAATAATGGACCTGCATCACCCTTTTCCGAATATCGATCGCGAATTGGAGACAAATTTTTTGTTTTCTTCGCATCTCCCGAAACGGTAACATTGCGTTAGGTTTAGGGACATGTTTGATGTATGAGTGTATTTGTCACTGATTGTTCGGTTTTGATGAGTGCATTGCTAAACGAATGGGATGTATGCGTAAAACTACACAGATGACAGCAAATCACAAGGCAACCCTTTAGCCTTGGCTTAGATTTTGTAAACTGATATAAACTGCCTTTCACAAACAGAATTTTGTACTGTGAAAGAGGCGATGGCTTCGGGTCTGACAGTATAAACGGAGGCGATGTCGCCTAAAATGCAGCAGGAAAAACTGTTGAGTGGAGCGGAAGAGCGGCTGGGAGGCTCTCAGTGGGGGTACGTGTGAAGGTAGGGTTGCCAACGCACCGGTGGGGTTCAAACCTGTTTGCGATGATGCAATGGGATTTGCCTCACCAAGCTGGCCAGAGGATCAGTGCCGCTCCACCGGGGCAACAAAACGCCATGTACTTGGTTATTCTTTTTTGTCACGTTAGACACTTGGTATAAAGATCTTTCTCTTTTGTTCTTTAATGTTAGATTAAGGTCACGTTTACTTATTTATCGGAAGGGTGGCATTAAAATAGATTAGCCTTATTAACCTGTAATAGACTTAATTTATACCGACGTATGATTAACTTCCAAATGAACATTTTCAGTACGCACTTGAACTTTTGGAATGGCCGAACAAAGTTGGCAATATTAAGTTGGTCACTCGCGGTCTAGGGAGGTTAAGGAGGCCTTCGTACGCTGATGGCTCAGAGGAAGATGCGATATGGAAAGAGAATGGGGGACAGAACAAAGCCCTACAGGATCCTACCAGTATTATGGCAAGCCTGATAAGATAACCCGAATAACCTGAAATTTCGCCGAAGCCTCAACTTGTTTTTTCACACCAAGTTAAGATAGGTTGTTAGGTTGGTTTGAGTTGGGTTAAGATAGGTTGTTAGGTTGGTTTGAGTTGGGTTAAGTTAGGATAAGGTAGTTAGGTTAGGTTAGGTTGGTTTGAGTTGGGTTAAGTTAGGATAAGTTAGATAGGTTAGGTTAGACCAAGCTAGTTTAGCTTACTTTAGGTTGAATAAAGTTGGGTTTAGACCCTAAACCTAACTTGTAGGGAAAATGTATGGGTGTAGAGGGAGTTCATCAGGTGACCATATAACCCTGGTCTACTTGATGGCAACTGCCGTGTGTTCTACTATGGCTGGAGGTTTATTCATATACGAGTTCATGGTATACAAGTCTGGGAGTGGCTGTGGGATGGTTAAGCCCACTGGGAAAAATTGGTGTCAAGGACGAGAAAAAATAACTCACGGTGACCAATGATAGTCCAGTCATGAGGTGTGGGAGGAAGACTGGGAATGTCTTCATAAGAGCCGAGGTCCAGCTCACACGGTAGTCTGTGATGTTGGACCACAGAGAACTCGTCCATTCAATCCATATTTTTTAGGGCGTTTTACCTGTGCAATGTGTATGTGTGTGTGTGTGTGTGTGTGTGTGTGTGTGTGTGTGTGTGTGTGTGTGTAGGTCACGTGGTGCGGCAGTAGGGCTGCGTGGTGTGTGTGTGTGTGTGTATGTGTGTGTGTGTGTGTGTGTGTGTGTGTGGTGGGGGAGGGGGGGATCTGGGGCAGCCCCTGATGCTGGCCCACTTCCCTGATGGCAACACCCTGGCTCGGGGTGTGCCAGCCAGGGCCTGGCGGGAATGGGAGGAGGGGAGAGAGAAGGGGTGTGTGTGTGTTATGGTCCACAGAAGAGGCTATATATAGCAACATCTGGACTGTAGAATGTATGTAATCATCCATCATACATAGCGAAAAAAGTGTATACACCTGTGACAGTTGGCACATTGGAAACCCCCACCTCCACGCTCCTAGTGGGGTGGGAGGAGGAGGAGGAGGAGGAGGAGGAGGAGGACGAGGAGGAGGAGGAGCAGGAGAGGACGTATTTCCGGACCCCCTCCCCACCTCCCCCAACCCCCCCAGGGCCGACAGCAAGGGGTGCACGAGGAGGCTCAGGACGCCTCACAGTTGTTGCAGGTTTCAGTGCACGTTCTGCAACTCACGTCAGATCAGTGAAGGTTATCTGTCGCCTGGCGTTCATTCGTTCTGTAATCACTTATAATGTCGGGTTTCCCGCTTACTCTCCTGTGATACATGACGCAAAGCAACGCGGAATGAAGCTGTGTAAGAATTACTCTTTGGTGTCACCACAGAACATTCTTAAGAGAACAACAGAACTTGGTTGTCCTTAGTATTAAACACCTGATCGTCCTTGTATCAAGAACCTGGTATTCCTACGATCAAACACCTGGTCTTCCAAGCATCGAGAACCTGGTTTTCCTAAGATCAAACACCTGGTCTTCCTAGTATCAAGAACCTGGTCTTCCTAGTAATAGGGACTAATCATTGAGGTCAATTTTCTTACTAACATCCAGACGCTCAGACGAACGCATCTCGGTCCACGCAAAATACTTGCACATTTTCCTTTCCCAGGCGGACACTTTCTTCTAGATCAGGTGGTCTTCTTCACCTTTTCCCGCAGGTGGACCACTGAGGGTCTCCCACTTGGCATGTGGACCATCCCCTTGTGATGTAAAGGGGTTTTGAAGACACCATGACTAACACCATATCGCTGATTAATGTGATTAATATAAAAGAAGTATGATTTATATAATAAAGCTGTGGACGGAGATGTATAAATGATAGATGATTTTTTATTTTCTTTGGCTGTAATGGAGGTTCATCTAATTTTTTTTCCTTAGCTGTTTCATCGCCCAGCTGGAAATGGTTTATGGACCACAACAGTCACAGTCACAGGTAAACAACCCCGGCTCTAAGTGGACAACTATAACTACCACTGACTTTAGGGCCATGGGTGAACAACCCCGGCTTTTAAATGGACTACGATATCTACCACTGACCTCGAACTCTACTGTAGTCATTTACCAAGTGAGACTTGCACGTACACCACCCTCATACAGGAGGGGTTAATCCCTCTGGCACTAACGTTCCCTCCCTCCCTCCCTCCCTCATTCCCAGAGAGTCTGCGAAACCTACAACCTCAGCTGAGGCTAACACCACCACCACCACTGGTGGACACAGTCACTCACTCACAGGTGCAGGACAAAGGTGGATCTCTACAAAGGGACACAGACGCTGTGGTCACCGTTCACAGTGACAACCCTCACTGTCAAACAACGGGGAAGCCAGGATCAACACAGTGACCCTCACGCCTCCACCCTGAACTGTATGTTACTCTTATCTGCCTTGAGATTCATTGATGCCTTTGAGGAAAGGAGTTAAACTGCAGCTTATTCTTTCTCTCTTCATAAACAGAATCAAACTCGCTTCAACGTATTTGTACGAAGCTTGTGTCTGCAGCATGGCCCAGAAATGTTCATAGCGGAGTTACGGTACATTGTCTTTGCATTCCTTCAGACATGAGGCATGACAGGACGAGTGAAGTCAGCTGAAGGTTACGTCTCTGAAGGTGCAATTGATGAACAATGACGGAGGGAGAAGTCATTCATGAAAAGAGTTTAAAGGGAAAGTGACTCAAGCCGATTGACCAACCAATATGATATATCACGCCAGAGGAACCGCCATACATATATGGCTCAATGGTCAAAAAATCAGCAGACACACTGATGTTTTGTGGCCTGAGTCAGGCGCCCCTTGCTGATAGTTAACAAGCGTCAGTTACTCTCACAGTCGGTGGCACTATATAATTTGTAATCACTGCGTCATCACGTTATTTGTTATCTATTTCAATCACTGTGATCCACTTCCTTTACTGTTTCTGTTCTGTACGTCCACT
This sequence comes from Panulirus ornatus, assembly GCF_036320965.1. Classification (NCBI taxonomy): domain Eukaryota; kingdom Metazoa; phylum Arthropoda; class Malacostraca; order Decapoda; family Palinuridae; genus Panulirus; species Panulirus ornatus. Next base: position 56,387,696 of record NC_092234.1, on the reverse strand, counting down.
TTTGCCGCACCGCTCACACGGTAGGTGGGAATGCACAATAGATTTACAGCTTTTTCGGGGAAAAAAACAAAATCTATTCCTAGACAGTCAAAGTCCATTCCCTGAGAATCAAAACCCACCCAGGGAAATCAAAATCCATCCCCGGATAATCAAAACACATCCCCATAGAATCAAAACCATTCCCGGGTAATGGGAAGCCATCTCCCGGAGAATCAAAAGTTATCCCTTGAGAATCAAAGCTAGAAGTAAGGACAGATGAGTATATTCCTCTTTCCGCATCTCTCTCACGTCTATCTGGAAATCTTTCGTGTGTCTCCCATCGTCACGACATAACACAAATCTTCGAAACTAGATTGGTAGGAATTCTAGATACTGACCGACCATACACAACACACGTCATTTTTGATTCTATGCAAATATCTTATCAAGTCTCAACTCGTCCTGGTTTTAACCCTTTGAACACAAGGGTACGACCTTGAATGAGAACGCTGCGACCTTTGAACAAGATGGTACGACCCTTGGCTTAAGATGGTCGGCACATTTGACCTAAGACTTAAGAGGTCGGGTCAAAGGCCAGGCCATCTTAACCACAGGTGCCGTATTGTTGTGTTCAAGGTCGTACCACAGAACTTAAATGTCGTACAATCGTACTTAAAAAGGTCGTATAACTGTATTTAACGGTCGTACCATCCTGCGTGATGGCGAACTTATAACAAGCACAGAGATTCAAGGACGTGAGGATACTCCTAAGTACTTGCAAACACGAGACATAAGGTGTAAACAAAGATTCAAGGACGTAAGGTTACATCTAAGTGCATACAAACAAGTCATAAGGTGTAAACAATCAAGTACATAGCAATTTACAAGTTATAGTTACTTATAAACATATCGCATTAGCAAATCACGTTTCATAATCCGTTATAAGTAAGTCTGGTTGTGTGTAATTAAAGTAGTTAAGTAGATATCAACGTGTATACCGAACTAAGAGAAAGGCTCAGGAAGAAGGGATTAGAATCCATAAAGATTAATGGCACGACTGTGTAAGGCGATTAGGGTCCAGAGGATGGACTGTAGACTTGATTACGAGGACTGGAGTACAGGTCTGGTTATAGGGTCTGGGTTACAGGCTTTGTCAAAGGGATTTCCATCCAATGCTAGATAAGGGGATTTGAGTACAGATATGGCACATCCAGCTTGGTGAAAGAGATCAGGATGTACACTCCTTTACGGATCAGGGAAGATAATCATTAGAGTGGAATACTTAACTTTATGATGTGTCATTTTCTTGCGAATTGTGTTCAAAGTCTAAGATAACTTATCCATCGCGCTATCTTAACAGGAGATAGCGGAGATATAGTACAAGTTATTTTTCCTACTACATGTTGTTTGGCCTTGATGTGAGTTTACCATCTTGAGCACGACGGTACAACCCTTTTTGGTCGTACCGTTCTGCTCAAGGTCGTACCGTCCTGCTCACTGTTACTACTGTCGTGATCAAAGATCACAGCGTAGTGCTCAAAGGCCATACTGACGTGCTCAAAGGCCATATTGACGTTCTCAAGGGCCATACTGGCGTGCTCAAAGGGCCATACTAACGTGCTCAAGAGCCATATTGACGTTCTCAAGGGCCATACTGGCGTGCTCAAAGGCCATACTGACGTGCTCAAAGGCCATACTGACGTGCTCAAAGGCCATACTGACGTGCTCAAAGGCCATATTGACGTGCTCAAGGGCCATACTGGCGTGCTCAAGGGCCATACTGGCGTGCTCAAGGGCCATACTGGCGTGCTCAAGGGCCATACTGGCGTGCTCAAGGGCCATACTGGCGTGCTCAAGGGCCATACTGGCGTGCTCAAGGGCCATACTGGCGTGCTCAAGGGCCATACTGGCGTGCTCAAGGGCCATACTGGCGTGCTCAAGGGCCATACTGGCGTGCTCAAGGGCCATACTGGCGTGCTCAAGGGCCATACTGGCGTGCTCAAGGGCCATACTGGCGTGCTCAAGGGCCATACTGGCGTGCTCAAGGGCCATACTGGCGTGCTCAAGGGCCATACTGGCGTGCTCAAGGGCCATACTGGCGTGCTCAAGGGCCATACTGGCGTGCTCAAGGGCCATACTGGCGTGCTCAAGGGCCATACTGACGTGCTCAAAGGCCATACTGACGTGCTCAAAGGCCATACTGACGTGCTCAAGGGCCATACTGGCGTGCTCAAGGGCCATACTGGCGTGCTCAAGGGCCATACTGGCGTGCTCAAGGGCCATACTGGCGTGCTCAAGGGCCATACTGGCGTGCTCAAGGGCCATACTGGCGTGCTCAAGGGCCATACTGGCGTGCTCAAGGGCCATACTGGCGTGCTCAAGGGCCATACTGGCGTGCTCAAGGGCCATACTGGCGTGCTCAAGGGCCATACTGGCGTGCTCAAGGGCCATACTGGCGTGCTCAAGGGCCATACTGGCGTGCTCAAGGGCCATACTGGCGTGCTCAAGGGCCATACTGGCGTGCTCAAGGGCCATACTGACGTGCTCAAAGGCCATACTGACGTGCTCAAAGGCCATACTGACGTGCTCAAAGGCCATACTGACGTGCTCAAAGGCCATACTGACGTGCTCAAAGGCCATACTGACGTGCTCAAGGGCCATACTGGCGTGCTCAAGGGCCATACTGGCGTGCTCAAGGGCCATACTGGCGTGCTCAAGGGCCATACTGGCGTGCTCAAGGGCCATACTGGCGTGCTCAAGGGCCATACTGGCGTGCTCAAGGGCCATACTGGCGTGCTCAAGGGCCATACTGACGTGCTCAAAGGCCATACTGACGTGCTCAAAGGCCATACTGACGTGCTCAAAGGCCATACTGACGTGCTCAAAGGCCATACTGACGTGCTCAAAGGCCATACTGACGTGCTCAAAGGCCATACTGACGTGCTCAAAGGCCATACTGACGTGCTCAAAGGCCATACTGACGTGCTCAAAGGCCATACTGACGTGCTCAAAGGCCATACTGACGTGCTCAAAGGCCATACTGACGTGCTCAAAGGCCATACTGACGTGCTCAAGGGCCATACTGGCGTGCTCAAGGGCCATACTGGCGTGCTCAAGGGCCATACTGGCGTGCTCAAGGGCCATACTGGCGTGCTCAAGGGCCATACTGGCGTGCTCAAGGGCCATACTGGCGTGCTCAAGGGCCATACTGGCGTGCTCAAGGGCCATACTGGCGTGCTCAAGGGCCATACTGGCGTGCTCAAGGGCCATACTGGCGTGCTCAAGGGCCATACTGGCGTGCTCAAGGGCCATACTGGCGTGCTCAAGGGCCATACTGGCGTGCTCAAGGGCCATACTGGCGTGCTCAAGGGCCATACTGGCGTGCTCAAGGGCCATACTGGCGTGCTCAAGGGCCATACTGGCGTGCTCAAGGGCCATACTGGCGTGCTCAAGGGCCATACTGGCGTGCTCAAGGGCCATACTGGCGTGCTCAAGGGCCATACTGGCGTGCTCAAGGGCCATACTGGCGTGCTCAAGGGCCATACTGGCGTGCTCAAGGGCCATACTGGCGTGCTCAAGGGCCATACTGGCGTGCTCAAGGGCCATACTGGCGTGCTCAAGGGCCATACTGACGTGCTCAAAGGCCATACTGACGTGCTCAAAGGCCATACTGACGTGCTCAAAGGCCATACTGACGTGCTCAAAGGCCATACTGACGTGCTCAAAGGCCATACTGACGTGCTCAAAGGCCATACTGACGTGCTCAAAGGCCATACTGACGTGCTCAAAGGCCATACTGACGTGCTCAAAGGCCATACTGACGTGCTCAAAGGCCATACTGACGTGCTCAAGGGCCATACTGGCGTGCTCAAGGGCCATACTGGCGTGCTCAAGGGCCATACTGGCGTGCTCAAGGGCCATACTGGCGTGCTCAAGGGCCATACTGGCGTGCTCAAGGGCCATACTGGCGTGCTCAAGGGCCATACTGGCGTGCTCAAGGGCCATACTGGCGTGCTCAAGGGCCATACTGGCGTGCTCAAGGGCCATACTGGCGTGCTCAAGGGCCATACTGGCGTGCTCAAGGGCCATACTGGCGTGCTCAAGGGCCATACTGGCGTGCTCAAGGGCCATACTGGCGTGCTCAAGGGCCATACTGACGTGCTCAAAGGCCATACTGACGTGCTCAAAGGCCATACTGACGTGCTCAAAGGCCATACTGACGTGCTCAAAGGCCATACTGACGTGCTCAAAGGCCATACTGACGTGCTCAAGGGCCATACTGGCGTGCTCAAGGGCCATACTGGCGTGCTCAAGGGCCATACTGGCGTGCTCAAGGGCCATACTGGCGTGCTCAAGGGCCATACTGACGTGCTCAAAGGCCATACTGACGTGCTCAAAGGCCATACTGACGTGCTCAAAGGCCATACTGACGTGCTCAAAGGCCATACTGACGTGCTCAAAGGCCATACTGACGTGCTCAAGGGCCATACTGGCGTGCTCAAGGGCCATACTGGCGTGCTCAAGGGCCATACTGGCGTGCTCAAGGGCCATACTGACGTGCTCAAAGGCCATACTGACGTGCTCAAAGGCCATACTGACGTGCTCAAAGGCCATACTGACGTGCTCAAAGGCCATACTGACGTGCTCAAGGGCCATACTGGCGTGCTCAAGGGCCATACTGGCGTGCTCAAGGGCCATACTGGCGTGCTCAAGGGCCATACTGGCGTGCTCAAGGGCCATACTGGCGTGCTCAAGGGCCATACTGGCGTGCTCAAGGGCCATACTGGCGTGCTCAAGGGCCATACTGGCGTGCTCAAGGGCCATACTGGCGTGCTCAAGGGCCATACTGGCGTGCTCAAGGGCCATACTGGCGTGCTCAAGGGCCATACTGGCGTGCTCAAGGGCCATACTGGCGTGCTCAAGGGCCATACTGGCGTGCTCAAGGGCCATACTGGCGTGCTCAAGGGCCATACTGGCGTGCTCAAGGGCCATACTGGCGTGCTCAAGGGCCATACTGGCGTGCTCAAGGGCCATACTGGCGTGCTCAAGGGCCATACTGGCGTGCTCAAGGGCCATACTGGCGTGCTCAAGGGCCATACTGACGTGCTCAAAGGCCATACTGACGTGCTCAAAGGCCATACTGACGTGCTCAAAGGCCATACTGACGTGCTCAAAGGCCATACTGACGTGCTCAAAGGCCATACTGACGTGCTCAAAGGCCATACTGACGTGCTCAAAGGCCATACTGACGTGCTCAAAGGCCATACTGACGTGCTCAAAGGCCATACTGACGTGCTCAAGGGCCATACTGGCGTGCTCAAGGGCCATACTGGCGTGCTCAAGGGCCATACTGGCGTGCTCAAGGGCCATACTGGCGTGCTCAAGGGCCATACTGGCGTGCTCAAGGGCCATACTGACGTGCTCAAAGGCCATACTGACGTGCTCAAAGGCCATACTGACGTGCTCAAAGGCCATACTGACGTGCTCAAAGGCCATACTGACGTGCTCAAAGGCCATACTGACGTGCTCAAAGGCCATACTGACGTGCTCAAAGGCCATACTGACGTGCTCAAAGGCCATACTGACGTGCTCAAAGGCCATACTGACGTGCTCAAAGGCCATACTGACGTGCTCAAAGGCCATACTGACGTGCTCAAAGGCCATACTGACGTGCTCAAAGGCCATACTGACGTGCTCAAAGGCCATACTGACGTGCTCAAGGGCCATACTGGCGTGCTCAAGGGCCATACTGGCGTGCTCAAGGGCCATACTGACGTGCTCAAAGGCCATACTGACGTGCTCAAGGGCCATACTGGCGTGCTCAAGGGCCATACTGGCGTGCTCAAGGGCCATACTGGCGTGCTCAAGGGCCATACTGGCGTGCTCAAGGGCCATACTGGCGTGCTCAAGGGCCATACTGGCGTGCTCAAGGGCCATACTGGCGTGCTCAAGGGCCATACTGGCGTGCTCAAGGGCCATACTGGCGTGCTCAAGGGCCATACTGGCGTGCTCAAGGGCCATACTGGCGTGCTCAAGGGCCATACTGGCGTGCTCAAGGGCCATACTGGCGTGCTCAAGGGCCATACTGGCGTGCTCAAGGGCCATACTGGCGTGCTCAAGGGCCATACTGGCGTGCTCAAGGGCCATACTGGCGTGCTCAAGGGCCATACTGGCGTGCTCAAGGGCCATACTGGCGTGCTCAAGGGCCATACTGGCGTGCTCAAGGGCCATACTGACGTGCTCAAAGGCCATACTGACGTGCTCAAGGGCCATACTGGCGTGCTCAAGGGCCATACTGGCGTGCTCAAGGGCCATACTGGCGTGCTCAAGGGCCATACTGGCGTGCTCAAGGGCCATACTGGCGTGCTCAAGGGCCATACTGGCGTGCTCAAGGGCCATACTGGCGTGCTCAAGGGCCATACTGGCGTGCTCAAGGGCCATACTGGCGTGCTCAAGGGCCATACTGGCGTGCTCAAGGGCCATACTGGCGTGCTCAAGGGCCATACTGGCGTGCTCAAGGGCCATACTGGCGTGCTCAAGGGCCATACTGGCGTGCTCAAGGGCCATACTGGCGTGCTCAAGGGCCATACTGGCGTGCTCAAGGGCCATACTGGCGTGCTCAAGGGCCATACTGGCGTGCTCAAGGGCCATACTGACGTGCTCAAAGGCCATACTGACGTGCTCAAGGGCCATACTGGCGTGCTCAAGGGCCATACTGGCGTGCTCAAGGGCCATACTGGCGTGCTCAAGGGCCATACTGGCGTGCTCAAGGGCCATACTGGCGTGCTCAAGGGCCATACTGGCGTGCTCAAGGGCCATACTTATATATCTAAATGTACATAAGAATATTAAGATATGATGTGCTTAAACTAAAAGCGAAGTTCTATTGAATCAGATACAACCAGAATCTTTGGCCAGAACAACTTTAGCATCTCGTAGAGAGAGCTGAGCCGAACATCGGGTGTTCCAGAACTATATTAAAGATTCCGTTTCATTACAACTTACAACCTATGCCACTGCTTCCTACAACCAGAACTCTCCCTCCTACAACCAGAGCTTTGATTCATGTTGGACGTAATGGTGTAGTTTCACTAACTATGATATTTTCCTATGGATCACCACACTCTCCCGCCTTCCTCACCACCACACACTCCTCCCTCCCGTATTACCACACACTCCGTCTGGCCGTCTCTCTCTCTCTCTCTCTCTCTCTCTCTCTCTCTCTCTCTCTCTCTCTCTCTCTCTCTCTCTCTCCTAACGACCGAGCCCCCGGCCATCACCAGCCAGGACCGTCCTTCAACCAGTAATCACAGATAATTCTGCGAAAGATGATTATCTGTATAATCACCCTCAACAACTCGCCTCAATGACAGTGTGGGAGGGTGGCGTATGTAGTGTTGCAGCAAGGGTTGTTAATACAGCTTACTGAGAGTTACACAGATACACAGACCACACTAACCTAACGTTCAAGGAAGGTCGTTTGGCCTGAACACTACTTAGGAAGAAGTACAAGTCCCCTTAAAAGCAGTAGAGGAAAAGGAGAGACAAGCAAAGACTCTCTCCCCACTCTCTACTCCCTCCGGCAACACACCGGACGGAAAACAGGTGGAAAAAATACCTTGCTGGATTAATATGTCTGAAGGAAATGTTTACAGGAAAGTCATAAGGTAGAAGGAACATGAATATGTCATGCATCCTATCACCAACAACATAAATCCTTCGCTTATTGTTATAGAGACAAGAACAAAGAAAAACTTGAGCTCTAGCCTCTCGAATCACCATGTCTATGTATATATTCCTGATGTTGCGGAATGATACACTCATTCTTAACTACTCTCTCAAAGCAGGTGACATGGGTTAATCAGTGTTGGTATGTCACCGCTGCATGGCCAGGGAGAGAGCAGTGGTTGAGGAGATAGCATGATATACCATTGCGTTATAATGACTGATTAAATTAATCGTTCAGCATCGGATTGTAACAAGAGATGATCAAACCTAATTTTGAATTTATTAAAGGACTTGTTCTCAACAACATTTTCTGGAAACTTATTCAACGCATCAATAATGTCGTTGATAAAAGATATTTCTTTCGTTGCTAATGCTAGCGGTACTGTAAAGAAATTTTTCAATATCGAAGTTGTTGAATCCTTTAAGTACTTTATAACATTCTATAAATTTGCCTCGGAGACGCCTCTAGCTCAGGGAGAATTAATTTAATTTTTTCAGTCTCCTCAAATGATTTATTACGCAAGGAAGGTATTAATTTAGCTGCTCTTCACTGTACTGCTCCTAATTTGAAAATATCCTTGCTTAAACTGGGGGACCAAAACTGGCGACATCACGTCCATGCTTTTGTACGTAAAGTTTCAGTGAATAAATCCTAACATCCTATTTGCTTCTTAGCAGCTTTATCACAATGCCGGGAAGATTTGATGTTGTTGAAGACAGTGATCCCTAGAGCCCTCACACTAGGGTGTCCTTTATCTCGTGGTCCATCAATTCATAAACGAATTTTTTGTTGAGGTTTCCTACATGTAAGAGCCGACATCTATCGACGTTAAATGGCATTTACCATTTTCTAGACCATTCAGCGAATTTATCTAGATCCTCTTGTAATCTTAAAGGCCTATCTTCTTTAGTTAAGATGGCATTGCAAATTTCGAGACTAGGCTATTCAATCCTACGTCCATATCTTACATACGAATGTTGAAAAGTATAGACGCAAGTACCGTCCTTGGCGGACCCCACTAGTAACGGGTGACCACGGTGATGATTCCCCGATTCATTACGACCCTCTGCCTCCTATCACATCACCAGGCTTCAATCCTGTTTCCTATCACGTCACCAGGCTTCAATCCTGTTTCCTATGCAACCAGTAATCCCTAAAGCCCGGACTTCATGCATCAATATAAGGTGGGGGGAATATGTCGAGTGCTTTCAGGAAGTTCAAAAATATGATATCTATTACTTTTGTCTTGCCATGGGGATTAAATATATAATTGAGGATAGAATTCACCGAGGTTTGTAGGGCATGATCTGGGCCTTCTAAATCCATGCTGTGTGTTATTTATCAAACTGTGCTGTTCCGAGAGAGAGAGAGAGAGAGAGAGAGAGAGAGAGAGAGAGAGAGAGAGAGAGAGAGAGAGAGAGAGAGAGAGAGAGAGAGAGAGAGAGAGAGAGAGAGAGAATGTACTGTGTACATTACCTACAATCTATTTCTTGTCTATTGTTAGAGTTTGGGCAGGAAGACCCACTCTGCGTTCTGAAAGAATGTGAGGGCAAGAAGGACACACGGCTCCTCTGGGGTGAGTGATATGGTTAGTTTGTTGGAATGTGTCATCCAACAGATCGTAAGGATCATTTTGGGTGACTCTCTGAACGGATTGTCGTCTTTAGTTACTATATATGTTAACGACAAGAGGTGAATACCAACTTGAAGATCAAACAACACATTGTCATCACGGAACAGATGAATGTTATTTCACTAAGTTTACTACACACACACATACACCCACACACACACACACACACACACACACACACACACACACACACACACATATATATATATATATATATATATATATATATATATATATATATATATATATATATATATATATGATAGTGTTGCCAAGTAAAAGATGACATGTAACTCTTAAAAAAGTTACTTCATGTTTTTTGATTCTTTAATTCAGGACCGTAGTGCATCTATTTACATGTTGCAGGGGTGACCCAGGGTAGAACTCAGGAATTAAGTATATATTCAAATTCAAATTCAGAATTTACTGAGACTTTATGTAAAGTACAGTTTCTAGTCACATGACTTCTTTTTTTTTTTGTACGCAGCTGTACCACGAAGACATCACAGCAGCGACAGGTGTTGGCATACTACAAAACTTTGGAATAAATGAATCATGATACTGGCTGGTGTAGAGTGTGGGACCTTTGGACATCATGGTGTCGCCTTTAGTCTGAACTATGAAGAGTTGTCGAACTCTCGTGCTCTCAAGGACCATATCATCGAGTTCCAGGGTCGCATCGTCGTGTTCAAGGGTCGTACCGTCGTGCTCAAGGGTCGTACTATCGAATTCAAGGGTCGCACCGTCGGACTCAAAGATCGTACGGTTGTACTCAAGGATCGCATTATCGAGCTCAAAGATCGTACCGTTATGCTCAAGGGTCGTACCGTCATGCTCAAGGATCGTACCTTCATGGTCAAGGGTCGTATCGTCATGCTCCAGGATCATACCATCATGCTCAAGGATCGTACAGTCATGGTCAAGGGTCGTATCGTCATGCTCAAGGATCGTACCGTCATGCTCAGGAATTCACTCATGGTCAGAGGGAGCATATTACATCATGAATACGTTGCATGAGTTAGACCTCATCAGTCAGCGGTGTGCATGTGATATCGTGAGCGTAGGTTGTGCGCACACTGTACCCAGTGGACCTGAGGTGGACCTGAAGAATGTTGGAGACCTTGCCCGGGGACCCACAGACACGCGGACCTAAACTACACACACGCACACATGTACCCACGCAGGAACACACACACACACACACACACACACACACACACAGACACACACACGCACATATGTACCAATGCAGGAAGAGATAGGACCCCGCCAGTGGAAGAACTCCCTCCCTGTACAGTACACATAGATAGTCACACACAAGGAAGTACATAACCATCACCCACTCACTCTCCCTCACTCTCCCCACGTGACCACACCCTCATTTGTACTACAAACGAACACTGTTCATACAGCTCACCTCCCAGCTCCTCTCATGCCTCATGACCCGCCCTAAAACAGACAAAACTCAAGCTGTAGCTACTATATCTTCCAGTCCACATATCCTCCCACATGTTTCCACAAGACCACAGCTCTCTCTCTCTCTCTCTCTCTCTCTCTCTCTCTCTCTCTCTCTCTCTCTCTCTCTCTCTCTCTCTCTATCTATCTCTCATTGCAGCTTCAGCGCCGCGCTACGTTCAGTCACAGGGAAACGATGGATGCTTTTCGTAGTGAGAAGTTCCTCGCCAAGATTGTACTCCTTTTTGTCCACCGGCGATAATACAGCCACAGAAAGTGGTGACTTTCCTCACACTGAGCACCTTCATGCACAAGCTGAGTCCGGTAACACCCACGCAAGTACATACACCGCAGCTTTTAATAACGTCAAGTGTTTACGCGTATGTGTGTGCGTGTGTGTACGTTCCTCAAGGCCAGAGTGTAGCGCCTGAAGGCCCCAGGTTATTGGGAGAGGTATTTTCTTCAGAATCTGGGGAGCAAGAGTTTAAGGAGCCGCATATTGGTCTTGAAGGCCATTTTGTGGTCATCAAAGCCCACCAAAGCCTTATGCTAAACACTTTGTTTACTGCGTTCGTTCAAAATAGTCGACCTGGCCGTCTCAAATTACGATAAAGGAAACTCAGGACCAGAGGCTGGATACAAGGCTATCATCTGCATAACCCTTCTTCGTCTGCACCTGATGCTACTTCGATATCGCGGGAAACACGAATATATATATCATACTTTGCCGCTGTCTCCCGCGTTAGCGAGGTAGCGCAAGGAAACAGATGAAAAAATGGCCCAATCCACCCACATACATATATATATATACATAAACGCCCACACACGCACATATACATACCTATACATTTCAACGTATACATATATATACATACACAGACATATACATATATACATATGTACATATTCATACTTGCTACCTTCATCCATTCTCGTCGCCACCCCGCCACACATAAAATGGCACCCCCACCTCCCCCCGCGCGCGTGCGAGGTAGCGCTAGGAAAAGACAACAAAGGCCACATTCGTTCACACTCAATCTCTAGCTGTCATGTGTAAAGCACCGAAACCACAGCTCCCTTTCCACAGCCAGGCCCCACAGAACTTTCCATGGTTTACCCAAGACCTTCACATGCCCTGGTTCAATCCACTGACAGCACGTCCACTCCGGTATACCACATCGTTCCAGTTCACTCTATTCCTTGCATGCCTTTCACCCTCTTGTATTTTCAGGCCCCGATCGCTCAAAATCTTTTTCACTCCATCCTTTCACCTCCAATTTGGTCTCCCACTTCTCGTTCCCTCCACCTTTGACACATATATCCTCTTTGTCAGTCTTTCCTCATTCATTCTCTCCATGTGACCAAACCATTTCAATACACCCTCTTCTGCTCTCTCAACCACACTCTTTTTATTACCTCACATCTGTCTAACCCTTTCATTACTTACTCGATCAAACCACCTCACACCACATATTGTCCTCAAACATCTCATTTCCAACACATCCACCCTCCTCCGCACAACCTTAAGTACAGCCCACGCCTCGCAACCATATAACATTGTTCCAACCACTATTCCTTCAAACATACCCATTTTTGCTCTCCAAGATAACGTTCTCGCCTTTCACACATTCTTCAACGCTCCCAGAACCTTCGCCCCCTCCCCCACCCTGTGACTCATTTCCGCTTCCATGGTTCCATCCGCTCCTAAATCCACTCCCAGATAACTAAAACACTTCACTTCCTCCATTTTTTCTCCATTCAAACTTACCTCCCAATTGACCTGTCCCTCAACCCTACTGAACCTAATAATCTTGTTCTAATTCACATTTACTCTCAGCTTTCTTCTTTCACCCACTTTCCCAAACTCAGTCACCAGCTTCTGCAGTTTCTCATCCGAATCAGCCATAAGCGCTGTATCATCAGCGAACAACAATATATATATATATATATATATATATATATATATATATATATATATATATATATATATATATATATATATATATATATATATAATTGGAATTGAGTAATGAAGACTGTGATGTAAAATAAAACTAGAGCAGGAAACTGAGTTGGTTTACATGAATAAAGGAAAATTACATTATTCCCCAGTTCTCTCAGAGAACATCTGTATCATATTGTAATTAGTGCTTGCTCTGATTGCATTAGCATATGCACTAATTACATTAGCATTTGCGCTAATTACATTAGCATTTTTACCGATTGCATTGATATGTGCGCGAATTGCATTTGAATTCTAGGGAGTGTCTTTTATGCTACACAGCTGTGTGGCAGTGATCGAACCCTGGACCTGATGTAGTTACTGTCGGGGTTTCGGAACCAGTCAGCTACCTGGATGATTGTCAGATGTATGTTAGGTGTTGCCCACAGCCAGCCACTCCTCCATATACCCTGACAATTGCGTTTCTTAAGACCTCCTTACTCATTCTCTGTTTCCTCTATTGTATATATACATACATATATATATATATATATATATATATATATATATATATATATATATATATATATATATATATATATATATATGCATATATAATATATATATGTAAACTCAGGTCCCCTTGCAAGGGTCTTTGAAGGCTTCAAGCCTGCGCTACAATCAGTAGCAGGGAAAGTATGGACTCTTTAAAAAAGTGAAGGTCCTTCGATGAGATATACTTCTTTTCCTCAACTGACGATGACATACGCCTCGCCAGAGGTGACTTTCCATTCCCGCCTTAACCACATGCAGGCGAAACCCAGTAACGCCTATATACAGTATCTATATATCTCATGTTGCAGGCTCCTCTCATGGAGAAAAGTCTACCTCAAAGCTGAGCCTTTATTGAAATATAGAGAGGCTAATGAGAGGTGAAAAGATCTGACATGGGAAAGTATTTACGAATTTTGGAGGAAGTGAAAAAAAACCTGTCTCCTGAAATGTGCCAGGTCATAGTTTTTGGGAAAAAAAACATGAGAAGGTAGAGAGTTCCAAAGTTTCGAGGTGTAGGGAAGAAGCAATTATCAAAACGGCCCACACTTGAGTTGCCAACGGCCATACTGTAATCATGTAAACTTGCCGAGTATTGCATGGTCTAGTTAGGGGTGGGGAGCACACAAGCAGCCAGCTCTCGGGAGCAAAAACCGAAGTAATACCTAATGAAGAGGGAAAGTGGACCAATTTTGCGGTGTAAGGCAAGTGGGTAAGTTTTCAAGCTAGCCTGGGACAGTTTACAAGTCGAAACGCTTTCGACTCATCTCTGTCGAACAAGGATGCAGAGCTAGAACCATCCAGATGTGAGAACAATACACCACACAAGAAAGTTTCGACATTTAAAGAGGACTCCCAATTTCTTAGACACAGACTTTTCTATTTCCATAATTGTGGGGTTTCCAAGATAGAGCAGATGATTGTCCTCTTTCTCAACCTCTGCACCTTCCCTTTGACCTCCAGCCACTTTCTTTTATACACTTTCCAATCATTCACACAACATTAGTTAAATCTTATTGCGACGTATTGATATACATGGTTATCTATTACACTGCTTGGAAGAATACACTCGCTTGATGGTAAATGTCTCGCCCTGCTGGACGGCCTCAGGTGTCTGCGAGATATATGTAGACGTAAAATGTCTTCTTTCCTGTTGAGGTCTTGGTTAGGACGCCGTGTGGCTTTATGTCATTGTTGACGACTTTGATGATGACCCTTGATCTGATCCTTACGTGTGAGGTTAAAAGCTACTCCATCATACGCAACCGGCTCGCCGTCGTGCTCAAGGGTCGTACCGCCATGCTCAAGGGTCGTACCGCCATGCTCAAGGGTCGCGCCTTCTTAATGGTCGTGTTGGCGTGCTCAAGGGTCCTACCTTCTTGCTCAATGGTCGTAAAGTCGTGCTCAAGGGTCGTACAGCCATGAGCAGCTTAACATTCAGATCAGGACCAAGAAATCAACCATAAGGTTCCTCTTGCCCTGATGGTATAGCAATCAATATATTCTTTAAAGAGAGAGAAAAAAAATATTGTAGCTGGATGGAACCTGCTGGCGGTGTCTTCTGGCAAACCAATCAGGCATGTGTGACCCGCGGGAGCTGATGAACTACGTGGCTGGTTGCTTGGTCCCTGAGGCTTGAGGCCTACCAAATGCTTGGGATATCAAGGCTGTCAATCTCAAGTTATAACCCCGATGGAAAAAAAATCTTGGAGAACTTCTTCAGGTGTTCAGTACCTTCTTTAGGTCAATACATTCCTCAGGTGTTCAACACCTTCCTCAGGAGTTCAATACATTCTTCACGTGTTCAACACCAGGAGTTCAATACATTCTTCAGGTGCTCAACACCTTCTTCAGTTCAGTAAATTCTTCAGGTGTGCACCTTCTTCAGGAGTTCGATACATTCTTCAAGATACTTTCATGGCCGCCCCTTCCCTCACTACATATATTGCCCAGGATGTGATCAAAAATATAGATACAGATACTCGAGAACAGATACCCAACAGAGACCTGAGGAGTATATGCCTCAGTGCTACGAGTCTTCTGGTGATCAGACCACTGATGTATGTCAAAGCTTCGCTCTTCACACCAGAAAAAAAGAGTTTATTTTCTGCTCTGCTCTACTCTCAGTTCCCAGTAAATATTCCTTTCTTAAAAGGCCAATCTGAAGGTGACACACCTTGTGTCTTCCTCTCGGTAGCGTCACAAACTCCTTGCTTCGTGCGTGTACCTTCGTCCTCTCACAGTACCTATTGATTCCCCTCTCCTCTGCTGCCTTTGTCTCAGCTCTTACCTCTCATTTCCTCTTCTCCCTTTCGCTCCCCTGACTTACTGTCTTATCTCCCCTTCCTATCATCCTCCCAACACTCCCTCCCTTTTTATGCCCTTCTTACCTCAACCCGTCTCCCATCTCTACTATCCCTCTCACTTCCTCACACTCTCTCTGTTCTTCAACTCTGCCTCATACTACTCACTCACTCCTCCCTCTCCCTGTGCCTCTCCTCCCTCCTGCTGGGGTGAGCACATGGCCCATCGCGCTGCTCTACGCCCACCTCCGTACTATTGATCTCTCCTGTAGTGCTGGCCCTGGGGAGGCCACCATGGGGAGGGACGATAGTGGAGGGTTGGGGGTGTTTGTGGAGGGTTGGGGATGTTGGAGAAGGGCTGGTGACGATGGTGGAGGGATGGGGATATTGATGGAGGGTTGGGGACGATGGTGGAGGGTTGGGGATGTTGTTGGAGTGTTGGGGACGATGATGGAAGGTTGGGTTTGTTGTTGGAGTATTGGGGATGTTGTTGGAGAGTTGGGGATACTGATGGAGGGTTGGGGAGGATGGTCTCTGGGGGGAAGAGCGAAGACAGGCAGGACTGGGAGATTACGAACTTCATCCTAGGTATATCTTCCTCAACGCGTATGTATTGAGGAGCTGAAATATACATTGAAATATTCACGCTAGCATACATGATCATTCATCTGAGTACACATTCATACAAGTATACATGATCATTCGTGGACGTTTATAGGATTATACTTATATCACAGGCAAGATGGAGTATAAGAAGGAATACATACGTACGTACATACATATCATGCATACATATCATACATACATATCATGCATACACAACAAACAGACTCAAACATATACACACCGACACACTGAAACAAAAAAGTAGACATGACACACATACACACGAATACATACACTCACAGTCGAGCATACATTACTCACACGCACCCAGAGCCAGTCCTCAAGGGACACCCTCAGTGGTGTCAGGCTCCGCCAACCTCTACGTTTACACAGGTGTGAGGCACCAAGGGAGAAGGGAGGTATATCAAACGTGACCTGATATCAGCAATTAGATTTCTCCTCCTCATTTCCTCATTCATGAGCTTAATAACCCTCGTTAGGATTGCTATTTCTGAGGCTAAGGAATCTAAGGCCTAATTACCTGACAGCTGATCAAAAGAGCCTAACGTAAAGGTGATTATGTAACCATGAAATACACTGATGATCATTAATGTGAAGATCCTTAAGTACTGAGCAGCGTTGAGGGATCTTCACACCACTGAAGCAACAGAAGCAACAGAATTAAGTGCTTAATTACATACTTAATATTGATTATAATTATATTAAATGGTAATTACTCGACTAATTACACGAATTCTAAGGTTTTGACGACAGATTCATACTCAACAAACGTAAAAGCATCTACGCTGGTATGTTCAGGAAAATTTGTTTTCTCAAAAAAATCAAGAAAAATTTTATCCGATTTTCA
Organism: Panulirus ornatus; assembly: GCF_036320965.1. NCBI lineage: Eukaryota > Metazoa > Arthropoda > Malacostraca > Decapoda > Palinuridae > Panulirus > Panulirus ornatus. Next base: position 56,370,629 of record NC_092234.1, on the reverse strand, counting down.
GCTTCTTCAGATTTTAATAAAAATCTGGGATATGTGGTATTCTAAATGGTGATTAAGGATATCGAGTCTAAAACTGCATTTCGAAAAATTAAGCGCTTAATTACATACTAAATATTAATCATAATTATATATTGCTAATTACTCGACTAATTACACGAAGTTTAAGGTTTTGACCACAGATTCTTATTCAACAGACGTAAAAGCATCTATGCTGAAATGTTCAGGATAATCTATTTTCTCAAAAAAATCAAGAAAAATCCAAGGCTAGCTGGAAAAATATTTTGCTCCGATTTTTAACTTCTTGAGATTTTAATGAAAATTTGGGAATATGTGGCATTGTATATGGTGAATAAAGATATCGAGTCAAAAGACTGCATTTCGTAAGATTAAGCACTTAATAACATACTTATTAATTTAATTATAATTATATTAATATGGTAATTACTCGACTAATTACAAGAATTTTAAGGTTTTGACCACAGATTCGTACTCAACAAAGGTAAAAGCATCTATGCTGAAATGTTCAGATAAATCTATTTTCTCAAAAAAATCAAGAAAAATCCAAGGCTATAACCTTTAAAAAAAATTTCCTCCGATTTTCAATTTCATGAGATTTTAATAAAAATTTGGGAATATGTGGTATTCTATATGGTGATTAAGGGTATCGAGTCAAAATTAAGCGCTTAATTACATACTTAATATTATTTATAGTTATATTAATATGCTATTTACTCGACTAATTACACGAATTTTAAGGTTTAGACCACAGATTAGTTTTCAAGAAACGTAAAAGCATCTATGCTGAAATGTTCAGGAAAATCTATTTTCTCAAGAAAATCAAGAAAAATCCAGATTTGCTCAGATTTTCAACTTCTTCAGATTTTAATGAAAATATAGGAATATGTGGTATTCAATATGGTGATTAAGGATATTTAGTAAAAAAACTGCATTTCGTAAAATTAAGTGCTTAATTACGTACTTAATATTAATTATGATTATATAATGCTAATTATTCGTCTATTTACACGAAGTTTAAGGTTTCGACCACAGATTATTATTCAAGAGACGTAAAAGCATCTATGCTGAAATGTTCAGGAAAATCTATTTTCTCAAAAAAATCAAGAAAGATCCAAGGAAAAATCCTGGAAAAATATTTTGCTCCGATTTTTAACTTCTTCAGATTTTAATGGAACTTTGGGAATATATGGTATTCCATATGGTGATTAAAGATATTGAGTCAAAAGATTGCATTTCGTAAAATTAAGTGCTTAATTACATACTTATTAATTAACTTATAATTATATTAATATGGTAATTACTCGACTTATTACACGAATCTTAAGGTTATGACCATAGATTCGTATTCAACAAACGTAAAAGCATCTATGCTAATATTTTCAGGAAAATCTATTTTCTCAAAAAAATCAAGAAAAATCCAAGGCTATAGCCTTGGATAATATTTTGGTCAGATTTTCAACTTCTTCAGATTTTGACGAAAATTTAGGAATATTTGGTATTCTATATGATGATTAAAGATATCGAGTCAAAAGATGCATTTCGTAAAATTAAGCGCTTAATTACATACTTATAAATTAAATTATAATTATATTAATATGGTAATTACTCGACTAACTACACAAATTTTATGGTTTTGACCAGAGATTCGTACTCAACAAAGGTAAAAGCATCTATGCTGAAATGTTCAGGAAAATCTATTTTCTCAAGAAAATCAAGAAAAATGTAAGGCTATAGTCTGGGATAATATTTTGCTCAGATTTTCAATTTCAGATTTTAATGAACATCTGGGAATATGTGGTATTCTACATGGAGATTAAGGATATCAACTCAAAAGACTGCATTTCGTAATATTAAGCGATTAATTACACATTTAACATTAATTATGATTACATTATGCTAATTACTCCACTAATTACACGATGTTTAAGGTTTTGACCACAGATTCTTATTCAACAAACGTAAAAGCATGTATGCTGAAATGTTCAGGAAAATCTATTGTCTCAAAAAAATCACGAAAAATCCTTGGATATAGCCTTGAAAAATATTTTGCTCCGATTTTTAACTTCTTCAGATTTCAATGAAAATATAGGAATATGTGGTATTCAATATGGTGATTAAGGATATTTAGTCAAAAAACTGCATTTCGTAAAATTAAGCGCTTAATTACGTACTTAATATTAATTATAATTATATTATGCTAATTATTCGTCTAATTACATGAAGTTTAAGGTTTTGACCACAGATTATTATTCAAGAGACGTAAAAGCATCTATGCTGAAATGTTCAGGAAAATCTATTTTCTCAAAAAAATCAAGAAAAATCCAAGGAAAAATCCTGGAAAAATATTTTGGTCCGATTTTTAACTCCTTCAGATTTTAATGGAAATTTGGAAATATGTGGTATTCCATATGGTGATTAAAGATATTGAGTCAAAAGATTGCATTTCGTAAAATTAAGTGCTTAATTACATACATACTAATCTAATTATAATTATATCAATATGGTAATTACTCGATTAATCACACGAATTTTAAGGTTTTGACCACAGATTCGTATTCAACAAACGTAAAAGCATCTATGCTAAAATTTTCAGGAAAATCTATTTTCTCAAAAAAATCAAGAAAAATCCCAGGCTATAGCCTTGGATAATATTTTGCTCAGATTTTCAACTTCTTCAGATCTTAATGAAAATTTAGGAATATGTGGTATTCTCTATGGTGATTAACGATATCGAGTCAAAAGACTGCATTTCGTAAAATTAAGCGCTTAATTACATACTTATTAATTAAATTATAATTATATTAATATGGTAATTACTCGACTAATTACACGAATTTTAAGGTTTTGACCACAGATTCGTACTCAAAAAAGGTAAAAGCATCTATGCTGAAATGTTCAGGAAAATCTATTTTCTCAAAAAAATCAAGAAAAATCCTAGGGTATAACTTTTAAAAAATTTTCCTCCGATTTTCAACTTCTTCAGATTTTAATAAAAATTTGGGAATATGTGGTAGTCTATATGGGGTTTAAGGATATCGAGTCAAAAGACTGCATTTCGTAAAATTCAGCGCTTAATTACATACTCAATATTAATTATAATTATATTAATATGGTAATTAGTCTACTAATTACACGAATTTTAAGGTTTTGACCACAGATTCGTATTCAACAAACGTAAAAGCATCTATGCTGAAATAATCAGGAAAATCTATTTTCTCAAAAAATCAAGAAAAATCCCAGGCTATAGCCTTGGATAATATTTTGCTCAGATTTTCAGCTTCTTCAGATTTTAATGAAAATTTAGGAATATGTGGTATTCTATATGGTGATTAAAAACATCGAGTCAAAAGACTGCATTTCGTAAAATTAAGCGCTTAATTTCATGCTTATTAATTTAATTATAATTATATTAATATGGTAATTACTCGACTAATTAAACGAATATTTTGGTTTTGACCACAGATTCGTACTCAACAAAGGTAAAAGCATCTATGCTGAAATGTTCAGGAAAATCTATTTTCTCAAAAAAATCAAGAAAAATCCAGGCTATAGCCTCGGATAATATTTTACTCAGATTTTCAATTTCTTCAGATTTTAATAAAAATCTGGGAATGTGTGATATTCTACATGGTGATTAAGGATATCAACTCAAAAGACTGCATTTCGTAAAATTAAGCGATTAATTACACATTTAATATAAATTATGATTATATTATGCTAATCACTCGAGTAATTACACGAATTTTAAGGTTTTGACCACAGATTCTTATTCAACAGACGTAAAAGCATCTATGCTGAAATGTTCAGGAAAATCTATTTTCTCAAAAAAATCAAGAAAAATCCTACGCTATAGCCTGGAAAAATATTTTGCTCCGATTTTTAACTTCTTATGATTTTAATGAATATTTGGAAATATGTGGTATTCTATATGGTGATTAAAGATATTGAGTCAAAAGACTGTATTTCGTAAAATTAAGCGCTTAATTACATATTTATTTAATTATGATTATATTAATATGCTAATTACTCGACCAAATACACGAATTTTAAGGTTTTGACCACAGATTCGTTCTCAACAAAGGTAAAAGCATCTATGCTGAAATGTTCAGGAAAATCTATTTTCTCAAAATATCAAGAAAAATCCCAGACTATAGCCTTGGATAATATTTTGCTCAGATTTTCAACTTCTTCAGATTTTCATGAAAATTTAGGAATATGTGGTATTCTATATGGTGATTAAAGATATCGAGTCAAAAGACTGCATTTCGTAAAATTAAGCGCTTAATTACATACTTATTAATCAAATTATAATTATATTAATATGGTAATTACTCGACTAACTACACAAATTTTATGGTTTTGACCACAGATTCGTACTCAACTAAGGTAAAAGCATCTATGCTGAAATGTTCAGGAAAATCTATTTTCTCAAAAAAATCAAGAAAAATCCAAGGCAATAACCTGGGATAATATTTTGCTCAGATTTTCAATTTCTTAAGATTTTAATGAAAATTTGGGAATATGTGGTATTCTACATGGTGATTAAGGATATCAACTCAAAAGACTGCATTTACTAAAATTAAGCGATTAATTACACATTTAATATTAATTATGATTATATTATGCTAATTACTTGACTAATTACACGAATTTTAAGGTTTTGACCACAGATTATTATTCAAGAGACGTAAAAGCATCTATGCTGAAATGTTCAGGAAAATCTATTTTCTCAAAAAAATCAAGAAAAATCCAAGGAAAAACCTGGAAAAATATTTTGCTCCGATTTTTAAGTTCTTCAGATTTTAATGGAACTTTGGGAATATGTGGTATTCCATATGGTGATTCAAGATAATGAGTCAAAAGATTGCATTTCGTAAAATTAAGTGCTTAATTACATACTTATTAATTAACTTATAATTATATTAATATGGTAATTACTCGACTTATTACACGAATTTTAAGGTTATGACCACAGATTCGTATTCAACAAACGTAAAAGCATCTATGCTAATATTTTCAGGAAAATCTATTTTCTCAAAAAAATCAAGAAAAATCCAAGGCTATAGCCTTGGCTAATATTTTGCTCAGATTTTCAACTTCTTCAGATTTTGATGAAAATTTAGGAATATTTGGTATTCTATATGGTGATTAAAGATATCGAGTCAAAAGACTGCATTTCGTAAAATTAAGCGCTTAATTACATACTTATAAATTAAATTATAATTATATCAATATGGTAATTACTCGACTAACTACACAAATTTTATGGTTTTGACCACAGATTCGTACTCAACAAAGGTAAAAGCATCTATGCTGAAATGTTCAGATAAATCTATTTTCTCAAAAAAATCAAGAAAAATGTAAGGCTATAGTCTGGGATAATATTTTGCTCAGATTTTCAATTTCTTCAGATTTTAATGAACATCTGGGAATATGTGGTATTCTACATGGTGATTAAGGATATCAACTCAAAAGACTGCATTTCGTAATATTAAGCGATTAATTACACATTTAACATTAATTATGATTATATCATGCTAATTACTCGACTAATTACACGATGTTTAAGGTTTTGACCACAGATTCTTATTCAACAAACGTAAAAGCATCTATGCTGAAATGTTCAGGAAAATCTATTGTCTCAAAAAATCACGAAAAATCCTAGGATATAGCCTTGAAAAATATTTTGTTCCGATTTTTAACTTCGTCAGATTTGAATGAAAATTTGGGAATATGTGGTATTCTATATGGTGATTAAAGATATCGTGTCAAAAGACTGCATTTCGTAAAATTAAGCTCTTAATTTCATGCATATTAATTTAATTATAATTATATTGATATGGTAACTACTCGACTAATTACATGAATTTTATCGTTTTGACCACAGATTCGTACTGAACAAAGGTAAAAGCATCTATGCTGAAATGTTCAGGAAAATCTATTTTCTCAAAAAAATCAAGAAAAATCCAAGGCTATAGCCTCGGATAATATTTTGCTCAGATTTTCAATTTCTTCAGATTTTAATAAAAACCTGGGAATGTGTGATATTCTACATGGTGATTAAGGATATCAACTCAAAAGACTGCATTTCGTAAAATTAAGGCAATTAATTACACATTTAATATAAATGATGATTATATTATGCTAATCACTCGACTAATTACACGAATTTTAAGGTTTTGACCACAGATTCTTATTCTACAGACGTAAAAGCATCTATGCTGAAATGTTCAGGAAAATCTATTTTCTCAAAAAAATCAAGAAAAATCCTACGCTATAGCTTGGAAAAATATTTTGCTCCGATTTTTAACTTCTTCTGATTTTAATGAATATTTGGAAATATGTGGTATTCTATGTGGTGATTAAAAATATCGAGTCAAAAGACTGCATTTCGTAAAATTAAGCGCTTAATTACATATTTTTTTAATTATAATTATATTAATATGGTAATTACTCGACTATATACACGAATTTTAAGGTTTTGATCACAGATTCGTTCTCAACAAAGGTAAAAGCATCTATGCTGAGATGTTCAGGAAAATCTATTTTCTCAAAATATCAAGAAAAATCCCAGACTATAGCCTTGGATAAGATATTGCTCAGATTTTCAACTTCTTCAGATTTTCATGAAAATTTAGGAATATGTGGTATTCTATATGGTGATTAAAGATATCGAGTCAAAAGACTGCATTTCTTAGAATTAAGCCCTTAATTACATACTTAATATTGATTATAATTATATTAATATGCTAATTACTCGACTAATTACAGGAATTTTAAAGTTTAGACCACAGATTCGTATTCACGAAACGTAAAAGCATCTATGCTGAAAAGTTCAGGAAAATCTATTTTCTCAAGAAAATCAAGAAAAATCCAGATTTTTCTCAGATTTTCAACTTCTTCAGATTTTAATGAAAATATAGGAATATGTGGTATTCAATATGGTGATTAAGGATATTTAATAAAAAAACTGCATTTCGTAAAATTAAGCGCTTCATTACGTACTTAATATAATTATGATTATATGCTAATTATTCGTCTAATTACACGAAATTTAAGGTTTTGACCACAGATTATTATTCAAGAGACGTAAAAGCATCTATGCTGAAATGTTCAGGAAAATCTATTTTCTCAAAAGAATCAAGAAAAATCCAAGGCTATAGGCTGGAAAAAATATTTTGCTCCGATTTATAACTTCTTCAGATTTTAATGAAAATTTGGGAATATGTGGCATTCTATATGGTGAATAAAGATATCGAGTCAAAAGACTGCATTTCGTAAAATTAAGCGCTTAATTACATACTTATTAATTAACTTATAATTATATTAATATGGTAATTACTCGACTTATTACACGAATTTTAAGGTTTTGACCACAGATTCGTATTCAACAGACGTAAAAGCATCTATGCTAAATTTTCAGGAAAATCTATTTTCTCAAAAAAATCAAGAAAAATCCAAGGCTATAGCCTTGGATAATATTTTGCTCAGATTTTCAACTTCTTCAGATTTTAATGAAAATTTGGGAATATGTGGCATTCTATATGGTGAATAAAGATATCGAGTCAAAAGACTGCATTTCGTAAAATTAAGCGCTTAATTATATACGTATTTATTTAATTATTATTATATTAATATGGTAATTACTCGACTAATTACAAGAATTTTATGGTTTTGACCACAGATTCGTACTCAACAAAGGTAAAAGCATCTATGCTGAAATGTTCAGGAAAATCTATTTTCTCAAAAAAATCAAGAAAAATCCAAGGAAAAATCCTGGAAAAATATTTTGGTCCGATTTTTAACTCCTTCAGATTTTAATGGAAATTTGGAAATATGTGGTATTCCATATGGTGATTAAAGATATTGAGTCAAAAGATTGCATTTCGTAAAATTAAGTGCTTAATTACATACATACTAATCTAATTATAATTATATCAATATGGTAATTACTCGACTTAATCACACGAATTTTAAGGTTTTGACCATAGATTCGTATTCAACAAACGTAAAAGCATCTATGCTGAAATTTTCAGGAAAATCTATTTTCTCAAAAAAATCAAGAAAAATCCCAGGCTATAGCCTTGGATAATATTTTGCTCAGATTTTGAACTTCTTCAGATTTTAATGAAAATATAGGAATATGTGGTATTCTATATGGTGATTAAGGATATCGAGTCAAAAGACTGCATTTCGTAAAATTAAGCGCTTAATTACATACTTATTAATTAAATTATGATTATATTATGCTAATTACTCGACTAATTACACGAATTTTAAGGTTTTGACCACAGATTCTTATTCAACAGACGTAAAAGCATCTATGCTGAAATGCTCAGGAAAATCGATTTTCTCAAAAAAAAAATCAAGAAAAATCCCAGGATATAGCCTTGAAAAATATTTTGCTACGATTTTTAACTTCTTCAGATTTTAATGAAAATTTGGGGATATGTGGTGTTCTATATGGTGATTAAAGATAACGAGTCAAAAGACTGCATTTCGTAAAATTAAGCGCTTAAGTACATATTTGATTTTAATCATGATTATATTAATATGCTAATTACTCGACTAATTACACGAATTTTAAGGTTTTGACCACAGATTCGTGTTCAACAAACGTAAAATTATCTATGCTGAAATTTTCATGAAAATCTATTTTCTCAAAAGATTCGTATTTTGCTCCGATTTTTAACTTCTTCATATTTTAATGAAAATTTGGGAATATGTGGTATTCTATATGGTGATTAAGGGTATCGAGTCAAAAGACTGCATTTCGTAAAGTTAAGCGCTTAATTGCATACTTGATATTAATTATAATTATATCAATATGCTAATTACTCGACTAATTACACGAATTTTAAGGTTTTGACCACAGATTCGTATTCAACAGACGGAAAAGCATCTATGCTGAAATGCTTAGGAAAATCTATTTTCTCAAAAAAATAAAGAAAAATCCAAGGCTATAACCTTAAAAAAAATTTTCTCCGATTTTCAACTTCTTCAGAATCTAATAAAAATTTGGGAATATGTGGTATTCTATATGTTGACTAAGGATATCGAGTCAAAAACTGCATTTTCTAAAATTAAGCGCTTAATTACATACTTAATATCAATTATAATTATATTATGCTAATTACTCGACTAATTACACGAAGTTTAAAGTTTTGACCACAGATTCTTATTCAACAGACGTAAAAGCATCTATGCAGAAGTGTTCAGGAAAATCTATTTTCTCAAAAAAATCAAGAAATATCCAAGGCTAAAAATTTTCTGAGATTTTCATCTTCATACTTTAATAAAAATTTGGGAATAGGTGGTATTCTATATGGTGATTAAGGATATCGAGTCAGAAGACTGCATTTCGTAAAATTAAGCGCTTAATTACATACTTGATATTAATTATAATTATATTAATATGGTAATTACTCGACTAATTACACGAATTTTAAGGTTTTGACCACAGATTCATACTCAATGATCGTAAAAGCATCTATGCTGGTATGTTCAGGAAAATTTGTCTTCTCAAAAAAAATCAAGAAAAATCGAAGGCTATAACCTATAAAAAAAATATTTTATCCGATTTTTAGCTTCTTCAGATTTTAATGAAAATCTGGGAATATGTGGTATTCTATATTGTGATTAAGGATATCGAGTCAAAAACTGCATTTCTTAAAATTAAGCGCTTAATTACATACTAAATATTAATCATAATTATATAATGCTAATCACTCGACTAATTACACGAAGTTGAAGGTTTTGAACACAATCAAGAAAATCAAGAAAATCAAGAAAAATCCAAGGCTATAGGCTGGAAAAATATTTTGCTCCGATTTTTAACTTCTTCAGATTTTAATGAAAATTTGGGAATGTGTGGCATTCTACATGGTGAATAAACATATCGAGTCAAAAGACTGCATTTCGTAAAATTAAGCGCTTAATAACATACTTATCAATTTAATTATGATTATATTAATATAATAATTACTCGACTAATTACACGAATTTTATGGTTTTGACCACAGATTTGTACTCAACAAAGGTAAAAGCATCTATGCTGAAATGTTTAGGAAAATCTATTTCCTCAAAAAAATCAAGAAAAATTTCCTCCTATTTTCAATTTCTTCAGATTTTAATAAAAATTTGGAATATGTGGTATTCTATATGGTGATTAAGGATATCGAGTCAAAAGACTGCATTTCTTAAAATTAAGCCCTTAATTACATACTTAATATTAATTATAATTATATTAATATGCTAATTACTCGACTAATTACACGAATTTTAAGGTTTAGACCACAGATTCGTATTCAAGAAACGTAAAAGAATCTATGCTGAAATGTTCAGGAAAATCTATTTTCTCAAGAAAATCAAGAAAAATCCAGATTTGCTCAGATTTTCAACTTCTTCAGATTTTAATGAAAATATAGGAATATGTGGTATTCTTTATGGAGATTAAGGATATCAAAAAACTGCATTTCGTAAAATTAAGCGTTTAATTACGTACTTGATATTAATTATGATTATATTATGCTAATTATTCGTCTAATTACACGAAGTTTAAGGTTTTGACCACTGATTATTATTCAAGAGACCTAAAACCATCTATGCTGAAATGTTCAGGAAAATCTATTTTCTCAAAAAAATGAAGAAAAATCCAAGGAAAAATCTTGGTAAAATATTTTGCTGCGGATTTTAACTTCTTCAGATTTTAATGGAACTTTGGGAATATGTGGTATTCCATATGATGATTAAAGATATTGAGTCAAATAATTGCATTTCGTAACATTAAGCGCTTAATTACATACTTATTAATTTAATTATGATTATATTAATATGGTAATTACTCGACTAATTACACGAATTTTAAGGTTTTGACCACAGATTCGTACTCAACAAAGGAGAAAGAATCTATGCTGAGATTTTCAGGAAAATCTATTTTCTCAAAAAAATCAAGAAAAATCCAAGGCTATCTTGGATAATATTTTGCTCAGATTTTCAACTTCTTCATATTTTAATGAAAATTTAGGAATATGTAGTATTCTATATGGTAATGAAGGATATCAACTCAAAAGACTGCATTTCGTAAAATTAAGCGGTTAATTACACATTTAATTTTTAATTATAATTATATTAACATGCTAATTACTCGATAAATTATACGAATTTTAAGGTTTTGACCATAGATTCTTATTCAACAAACGTAAAAGCATCTATGCTGAAATTTTCAGGAAAATCTATGTTCTCAAAATTCAAGAAAAATCCAAGGCCTTTAAAAATAATTTTCTCCGATTTTCAACTTCTTCAGATTTTAATAAGAATTTGGGAATATGTGGTATTCTACATGGTGATTAAGGATATCGAGTCAAAAGACTGCATTTCGTAAAATTAAGCGCTTAATTACATACTTATTAGTTTAATTATAATTATATTAATATGCTAATTACTCGACTAATTACACGAATTTTAAGGTTTTGTTCACAGATTCTTATTCAACATACGTAAAAGCATCTTTGCTGAAATGTTCAGGAAAACCTATTTTATCAAAAAAATTAAGAAAAATCCAAGGCTTGGGATAATATTTTGGTCAGATTTTCAATTTCTTCAGATTTTAATGATAATTTAGGAATATGTGGTATTCTATATGGTGATTAAGGATATTGAATTAAAAAACTGCATTTCGTAAAATTAAGCGCCTTATTACATACTTAATATTAATCATAATTATATTATGCTAATTACTCGACTAATTACGCGAATTTTAAGGTTTTGACCACAGATTCTTATTCAACATACGTAAAAGTATCGATGGTGAAATGTTCATGAAAATCTATTTTCTCAGAAAAATAAAAAAAAAATCCACGGCTATATGGAAAAATATTTTGCTCCGATTTTTAACTTCTTCAGATTTTAATGAAAATTTGGGAATATGTGGTATTCTATATGGTGAATAAAGATATCGAGTGAAAAGACTGCATTTCGTAAAATTAAGCGCCTAATTACATACTTTTTCATCTAATTATAATTATATCAATATGGTAATTACTCGATTAATTACACGAATTTTATGGTTTTGACCACAGATTCGTACTCAACAAAGGTAAAAGCATCTATGCTGAAATGTTCAGGAAAATCTATTTTCTCAAAAAAATCAAGAAAAATTTTGCGCAGATTTTCAATTTCTTCAGATTTTAATGAAAATCTGGGAATATGTGGTATTATACATGGTGATTAAAGATATCAACTTAAAAGACTGCATTTCGCAAAATTAAACGATTCATTACACATTTAATATTAATTATAATTATATTAACATGCTAATTACTCGACTAATTACACGAATTTTAAGGTTTTCAATTCAGATTCTCATTCAACAAACGTAAAAGCATCTATGCTGAAATTTTCAGCAAAATCTATTTTCTCAAAAAAATCAAGAAAAATCCAAGTCGTTATACAATAGCCTTGGATAATATTGTGCTCAGATTTTCAAGTTCTTCAGATTTTAATAAAATTGAGGAATATGTGGTATTCTAAACGGTGATTAAGGATATCGAGTGAAAAGACTGCATTTCCTAAAATCAAGCGCTTAATTACATACTTAATATTGTTCATAATTATATTAATATGCTAATTTCTCGAGTAATTAAACGAATTTTAAGGTTTTGACCACAGAATCTTATTCAACAGACGTAAAAGCATCTATGCTGGAATGTTCAGGAAAATCTATTTTTTCAAAAAAATCAAGAAAAATGCAAGGTTAAATTTAGTATAACCTTGAAAAATAATTTCTTCCGATTTTTAACTTCTTCAGATTTTAATACAAATTTGGGAATATGTGGTATTCTACATGTTAATTAAGGATATCAACTCAAAAGACTGCGTTTCGTAAAATTAAGCGATTAATTACACATTTAGTATTAGTTATAATTATATCAACATGCTAATTACGCGACTAATTACACGAATTTTAAGGTTTTGACCACAGATTCTTATTCAACAAACGTAAGAGCATCTATGCTGAAATTTTCAGGAAAATCTATTTTCCCAAAAAAATCAAGAAAAATCCTAGGCTATAACCTTTAAAAATAATTTCCTCCGGATTTCAACTTCTTCAGATTTTAATAAAAAATTGGGAGTATGCGGTATTCTACATGGTGATTAAGGATATCAACTCAAAAGACTGCATTTCGTCAAATTAAGCGTTTAATTACATATTTAATATTAATTTAATATTGATATGATTATATTAAATAATATTAATTCAATATTAATATGATTATAATAAAATGCTAATTACTCGACTAATTACACGAATTTTAAGGTTTTGACCACAGATTCTTATTCAACAAACGTAAAAGCATCTATGCTGAAATGTTCAGGAAAATCTATTTTCTCAAAAAAATCAAGAAAAATCCAAGGCTTGGATAATATTTTGCTCCGATTTTCAACTTCTTCAGATTTTAATGACAATCTGGGAATGTGTGTTATTCTATATGGTGATTAAGAATATCGAGTCAAAAAACTGCATTTCGTAAAATCAAGCGCTTAATTACATACTTAATATTAATTAGTTATATTATGCTAATTACTCGACTAATTAAACGAATTTTAAGGTTTTGACCACAGATTCTTATTCAACAGACGTAAAAGCATCTATGCTGAAAATTTCAGGAAAATCTATTTTTTCCAAAAAATCAAGAAAAATCCTAGGCTATAACCTTTAAAATAATTTCCTCCGATTTTCAACTTCAGATTTTAATGAAAATTTGGGTATATGTGGTATTCTATATGGTGATTAAGGATATCGAGTCAAAAGCCTGCATAAAATTAAGCGTTTAATTACATACTTAATATTAATTATAATTGTATTAATATGCTAATCACTTGACTAATTACACGAATTTTAAGGTTTTGACCACAGATTCGTATTCAACAAACGTAAAAGCATCTATGCTGAAATTTTCAGGAAAATCTATTTTCTCAAAAAAAATCAAGAAAAATCCAAGGATATTTTGCTCAGGTTTTCAGCATCTTCAGATTTTAATGAAAATTTTGGAATATGTGGTATTCTATATGGTGATTAAGGATATCGAGTCAAAAGACTGCATTTCGTAAAATTAAGTGATTATTTACATACATAATATTAATTATAATTATATCAATATGCTAATTACTCGACTAATTACACGAATTTTAAGGTTTTGACCACAGATTCTTATTCAACAGACGTAAAAGCATCTATGCTGAAATTTTCAGGTAAATCTATTTTTTCAAAAAAATGAAGAAAAATCCAAGGCCTTGAAAAATAATTTCCTCCGATTTTCAACTTCCTCAGATTTTAATAAAGAATTGGGAATATGTGGAATTCTATATGATAAATCCATGAAATCCTGTTTCCTAATTCCAATAAAGAGCCTCTGAAATCGTAACCTGAATCCATCGAATCCTCCTCTGAATAAACCGAACCCTAGTCTGAAGCTCCGAATCTTAAAACGAACTTCTTCGGAACTAATGTGAACCCTTTGACTGTTCGGCCTGTCTCCATCGCCTTCACTACCTCTCCCTCCTTCCCCACTCCCCATTCCGACTCTTCCTCCGTATGATGGCCGCCGAAGTCATTGATCTCAAGGATCTCTTCATCACCTTGCCTGAAAGGCTCATCAAATACGGCCTTTGAGGCAGCCATGGCCGACTTGATGAATGTATAGTGGGTGGCTTGATGAATGAGCACGATGGGGAGCAGGATGATAAGAGTGGGAGCAGGATGATGATGATGACGGGCATGTGGGAAAGGAATGAACGGGAGGGGTAACTATGGATGATCAGCAGCAAGGGTGAGGTGATGAGCGGAAGCAGAGGATGAACGAGCAGGAAGCGGAAGGATAATGGGTAGAAGGTGGTGGAATGATGACGATGAGGAGGAAGATGACGAGTAGGGAAGGAGACGTGATGGTCCATGATGAGGTTATCTGCTGCAAGACAATAACAGCATCACTGAGCTTCTAATCTTATTAATGTCAGAGAGAGAATAGTGAAGCAGGAGGCTCCTCCCCTCCCACCGCTCCCTCCGGCACAATAGCCAGCGCGAAGCAGCTGAGCAGAAGCCCCATGTGATGTATGGAGGGTCTACTGCCACAGAAATTTACATAGAAAATGTGCTTGAAATAATAACTGAAACAGTTGAAAACGATTGATCCAAGGTGGAGACTCAAATCTACAAAGAAATATGAGGTCAGATGATCTGGTACTTCAAAGAAACTCATGGATCTATTTTTCCATCTTGAATGTGCTTGTTTACTGATAAGTGATATCGCTGAAGTGTTTGTGTAGCCTCGTTTGAGACGAGTTGATAGTCTTTGCAATGACAACATCTGGTGGTAATGTATTATATCATCTTACAATTCTACACAAGAAAAACAAACAAACTTATCCCCCTTTAGCATTATTTTTCATTCCTTTCAACATCATGTCAATTCGTGACATGAGGAAATTATGGCATGTTAGTTTGTCATTCGATAGTATCTCGAACATTCCTTAGGGTTTAGATTGAGGTGTTGGTGAGGTTTGTTGATGGTGGAAAAGGTTGGGTAGGTTGTTGGGGATAAGGTGGTAGCGAGGGTAAGGGTGGTTGCTGGGTGGTGAAGGTTGGGATGGCGGCAAGTACACGGGAATACACGGGATGGACAAGGGCGCTGGCGGTGGTGGCGAGGGCTGTGGTGTCTCAGAGGATTGTGGTATTGGGATACGTTGTGGTGTTGACGAGGGTTGTGGTGTTGACGAGGGTTGTGGTGTTGGGATACGTTGTGGTGGTGGGGAGGGTTGTGGCGTTGGGATACGTAGTGGTGTTGGGACCCGGTGTGGTGGTGGAGAGGTTTGGTCAGCTGGTGACCGGGCCGCTGTAAAGCGAACATTGCATCCTTTGTGTTATAGCTCACATTTCTTATTCTGAGACCCAGCATCATATTAGCTCTCTTATATGTAGCTGGATATTGTTTAGTATACTCTATGACACTCCTGATCATTACTCTGAGGTCTCGTTCTTTATTCATATCTAATACTAGTTTACTGGACGCTGTACATTCATGATGAATATATATCTTTTTTTCCGGAAACGCATTAGTTTTTGCGTCTGTCTACAGTGGAGTCCATTAGCCAAACGTCTGACCACTCAAACAATATGTCCAATTCACTGAGCTTTCATGAAGTCTAACTAGGCTGTATTTTACTAATTTCGCGCTGTCAACAAACGCCGCAAATCAACTAGCGAGTCCCGTCTTCAGGCCAGTGTTGTGGGTGATGAAAAGTATAGGTGCCAGGACTGAGAGCCTTGTGGTACCCCCTTGCTTGTCACTTGAAGCCAGTCGGTTGCTTCCTCCACTTAAATACTCACTACTATCGTTTCCTATTTCCTAGCCAGGCTGGTATCGCCACACAGACTCGATCTCATATACCGTGAGGTTTAATCTTAACGTAGCAGTCTTTTATCTGGAGCTTTGTTAAAAGTTTTCAAAGGATTCCAGTTCATCACATCTGAAGGTATATATATATATATATACCCAGTCATTACGAGTATACGTATATGTGACTTAAAGAATTCAACCAGATTCATTCCACATGATATTTCATTCAACACCGTGTTGATGATAGGTTGTTGGTTTTCTATCGTCTAAGAATATAATGATTTCATCTCATAATTATCATTTCGTACACTTTCTTCAGTACCTGACGTAGGGATAATTGGACTGTAGTTCGAAGTGATTTTCTTTATCTTGTTTTTGAAAAATGGGAATCAAACAAGCTTATTTCCAGTCATTTTTACACTTGCCTTTCTTGCCATGATTTACTGAACATTTTGGTGATCGGAAAGGCTATTTGGCCAACTTCTTTCAGTATTCCAAGGGAGAGGTCGTCTGGAGGGAGGGTAAGGAGGGGGGGGGAGATGATGAGTAGGAAGGGGAATGAAGTGGGTGATGATGAGTAGGAAGGGGAATGAAGTGGGTGATGATGAGTTGGAAGGGGAATGAAGTGGGTGATGATGAGTAGGAAGGGGAATGAAGTGGGTGATGATGAGTAGGAAGGAGAATGAAGTGGGTGATGATGAGTTGGAAGGGGAATGAAGTGGGTGATGATGAGTAGGAAGGGGAATGAAGTGGGTGATGATGAGTAGGAAGGGGAATGAAGTGGGTGATGATGAGTAGGAAGGGGAATGAAGTGGGTGATGATGAGTAGGAAGGGGAATGAAGTGGGTGATGATGAGTAGGAAGGGGAATGAAGTGGGTGATGAGTAGGAGAGGAAGGGGAATGAAGTGGGTGATGATCAAGAGAGGATGGGGAGGGATGAGGAACCAGGGACTGGAGAGATGATGAGTGTATCGTAATGGCTGTACTGGTGATTAGCACTGGGTGTATTGATGACTAGTGCCTGTAGTAATGGTGATCGTTTGGGCTATATAACCAATGTCTTTAATTAAGGTAATTTGTGCTATCATTACGAGCAATTAGTGATTACAGAACCTGAGCCTTGCCAGCGAAGTTTGTTACTGTAATAGCATCAATCACAGGTCATCAATAACTACATGTGATATTACAGTAATGATTGATACCTTCAGGTCTTTTATGTAAGTATCGAATGCCTACTGTTACCTGTTAATACGTGATAAAGTTAACTGTTAATACGTGATACAGTTGACTGTTAACACGTGATACAGTTAACACGTGATACGGTTAAATGATGATACGTGATACAGTTAACTGTTAACACGATATATATCGTTAAATGATAACACATCATACAGTTAATTGTTAACACGTGATAAGTTAAATGATAGCACCTGATACAGTTAACCGTTTACACATGATACAGTTAGCAGGTAAGAAATGACAAGTTAAATGGTAACACGTAGTGCAGTTAACAGTAAACATGTAATGCAGTTAAATGTTAACACGTGATGCAAAAGCTGTTAACACATGATGCTTTTTAACTGGCACACCACGTGACGCTGCACACGTCAAAGTTGACATTTAAATCATGTTTTACTCTCACCTTCCCCCCCCCCCCCCAACCCCGACATTCGCGTGTGCGTCCTTCCTGATAACTACATAACTACTTTATCATCGGTCGTAACATTTATCATAATTTGATGAATAGATCCTTACTGTAGCTGCTGAGAAAAGGCCTGGATGGTTAACATTTTTTTGGGTTGTGTATTGATACTGTCAAGAGAAAGAAAAGAAATAGTTCATTTTTTTTTTTTTTGTATTGAAATCGAAAAGGTCAACACAGCTGTTGTGATGAGGGAGGGACAGAACGAACGAACGGACGAACAAACTCGAGACTGGCTCGGCCAAGTGTGGGGAGACACGTGATTTTCCCCCCAGGATAGACGGCCGTATCCTGCTATTCTCCTCCAGAAGAGATGTTGAATAATGTCCATTAAGGACGCTGTCGTCCTGTGCTTCAACAAGGAGGAAGGAAAGGTAGAAGATGAGGAGGAGAGGAGGACTAAGGATAATGGAAGAATAAGATAAGAGATAATACATACATTTCCTGGGAAAAAAAAATAATAATAATACAATTCTTCCCCTCGGACGATCAATCCCTATAGAGTCAGGGCCAGGTGAGACCACATAATCCTCCGCTGCACACCGACAACCCCGACATCAAACAGAATTGAAACCTCTGATGCGAACACACTGAGGGAATACGATCCAACCAGTGTTTTGCTGGTGATGTAACTAGTGTGTCTCACATCCTCTCTAAGTTATGATGACGGTTACCAAGCGGAAGGCGAGGAAGTTAAGCGGTAGACAGACAGACAGACAGACAGACAGACGTAAGACGCAATACTGTCAACTCGCACACGAGTTAAGGTCTTTCACGCAGAAAGTTTTCATGAGTAAATGTCGGTAGATATCTTATCATACTACTGACATTTCATCCTTCAATCAGACACTAGTGTTACATTGAAACGTTCGCGTGACTGTTCAAATGTAATTTTCTAACCCTAAGATTATCTTAAGATTTATGAATCACCATCTTTGCTATCACTCGATTCAGTGGAATCCATTTCCATTATCTTGGGAGTTCACAGGAAAAATGTGATCAACAGATTTATGTCAGATGGATGGGGGTGGGGGTGTCACGTGGCCCCTTACTGAGCCTCATGATGGGTTATATACCATCGTAAAGTTATATATATATATAAAGATGAAAAAAAAATATATCATTACCATCCCAGAGATCCAGCAGCAGCAGCAGCAGTTCCCGTGACGTGAGTAGGCCTATGTTGCTGCGGGGAGAGAGAGAGAGAGAGAGAGAGAGAGAGAGAGAGAGAGAGAGAGAGAGAGAGAGAGAGAGAGAGAGAGTGTCTTGGTAATAAGGTCTAAACATTTCACTGTCATTAAAACTCTATCCTAAAATCTTATTTTCCAACAATTGTCACAGACACGCAACTTATTATGAATCCATTTCTAAAATGTTATAGATTCAGGTCTGATATCTGCCCCATACTGTAGAGAGGTAATTACACACACACATACACACACACACACACACACACACACACACAAGTTATGAAATATGTAAAGAAGCTTTTGTTTTTTATAGCATAAGCATGATGGTTGAGTGGAATACAATGACTGGGGACATGGTTAATACAGGCACTAAAACTATATATGAATTTAAGAAGTTGTTTGACAGTCGAGAATGTTCAAGAGATGGGGACCCAAGAGTGTAAAACTCCTTCCCACTACAGTGCCAAGAGGTAAGCACACAACAAAAACTACCAGAATTAAGAGGGCTGAGTTACAAGTTGGGTTAGAGGCCTTTACGTATGCCAACCCTGGAGGAATAAAGAGTGAGGGGTGATATGATCACAACCTTTAATTTTTGAACCAGACTGACGACACAGACATCCTCAAGAGACGTGGGGATAGAACAACCACAGGACACAATATGTAATAAAAAAAAAAAAGCTTGTAGGAAAGAATAGGAAGAAATACTTGTATGCTATTAACGTTGGGGGATGAATGGAATGAACTGAATGAGAATAGAACGAATATGGACAAAATGTAGAGGTTTTGAAGAGTTGAAGGATTGCCTCCAGATGTAGATCTCCCTCTGCATAGTAGTATTAGTAATAAAAATTAGGTAATAACATGTATACAGTTTTTTTTACGGGCTTCCGTAGGGTTGAGGTTAGCTTCGCAGACTATGGGGTCAGCACGTGCCCGCTCAGCCTCAGGCCCCTAAGGGTTCGATATTATGGGCGCGGTAATCAGTCCCCACACAACCCAGGTGATCTTACTCCCCCTCCCCTCCATGAGGCTGGTCGATAAGTGGATACCTGGTTTAGGCTGGTGTGTGTGTGTGTGTGTATGTATACATGTATAGGAGTAAAGACATGGTACATATATACAAGGTTAAGAGACGGGGTAACATGAACGTCAGACTCCTTTCATAACACACACACACACACACACACACATATTCATTTATATCTTATTTTGCTTTGTCGCTGTCTCCCGCGTTTGCGAGGTAGCGCAAGGAAACAGACGAAAGAAATGGCCCAACCCACCCCCATACTCATGTATATACATACACGTCCACACACGCAAATATACATACCTATACATCTCAATGTACACACATATATAAATATACACACACAGACATATACATATATACACATGTACATAATTCATACTGTCTGCCTTTACTTATTCCTATCGCCACCTCGCCACACATGGAATAACATCCCCCTCATGTGTGCGAGGTAGCGCTAGGAAAAGACAACAAAGGCCCCATTCGTTCACACTCATTCTCTAGCTGTCATGTAATAATGCCCGAAACAACAGCTCCCTTTCCACATCCAGGCCCCACACAACTTTCCATGGTTTACCCAAGACGCTTCACATGCCCTGATTCAATCCATTGACAGCACGTCGACCCCGGTATACATATATACATACATACATATATATATATATATATATATATATATATATATATATATATATATATATATATATATATATATATATATTATATATATAGACCATCTTATCTACCAGTAATCTATCCAATGAGATTTCGTCTTCATCGATTCTGTTCGTCAACATATGTTCGTGTACAGACACTAAGATCATGTTTTTTTTTTCTTTCTTTTCCAGAGCGACGACTGGCTGTACCACCATGATCACGGAACAAATTACTTTGGCATCGACTGCCGTCTCATTCAGTAGTTGAGGTAACATATCTGATAAACTCTATCTTACTCTGTTTACATTGCGATATCCCTGCTTATATGATGTCTACGATTTGTGAAAATAAAGAAGGAAATTTAATATCTTTTAACGTATGTGAACCTCATTCATCGATGAAGGCAAAGGATCTGATATCTTTTAACGTATGTGAACCTCATTCATAGATGAAGGCAAAGGATCTGATATCTTTTAACGTATGTGAACCTCATTTATAGATGAAGGCGAAGATCTGTTTGGGCTGCGTTGGTAAGGGTGACGCTAAGTGAATAACTGATTTCATTTCCCGGATGTCAGCTGGTTAGAGACTTCGGATAATGGTTGTAGGTTTGGGGTGCATTTTTAGAGAAAAAATAATGGAATACTAAGATAATATAAACATTCTACTAAAGATTTCAATGTACAACTCGATGTATTTTTCTACTGGGAGGCAAAAGTGTGTATTGCTGAGGCTTTGTTGTGGGAGGCCTGAGATGTTGTTGGTTTAGCTACGTCTGGCAGCGGTTCACCCCACCCCTCCGCCACTCTCTGAGGTAACTCGATAATTTTCTCTTCTAATGGACTTCACTTTGCTTCCTTTGTTCCCTAGAGAATGATTCCCTTGTGTGTCATTCTCTTATCTACGGCGAGCGAGGGAGGAAGTACCTCATATGAGAGAGAGAGAGAGAGAGAGAGAGAGAGAGAGAGAGAGAGAGAGAGAGAGAGAGAGAGAGAGAGAGAGAGAGAGAGATTACACTGAGATAAGCTAGGTACATCTCCACCTGGGGATGTATGTGTCCCCTAGCATGCAGCAAAGGCCAGTACAGCCTTCACATCTCTGGTCAACAGCTGGGTGACATTCTCCACATTAAACCACAACGAACCAAAAAAAAACTTAACCCCCCCAAATGCAATGAGAGGGAATTGAGTCCATGGACACCGATGAGGACCTTCCCTCACCCACGTGGTCACGTGAGTCAGTCACGTGGCCGCGGGATCACGTGGAGCTAGCGCGTCAGGCTTGCCAACAACGGCGGGGGAGGGTGAGGGGGAGGGGATCCCGTCAGGGTTGCCACTCCCCGCTGCAGTGTTCCAAATGATGTAATGTTTTTCGTTTCCTGTTCATTGGGCCGTATGACCTTATTGTATCAGTCTTCCAAAATAATGAATTATTAACAGTCATTAGGGAAGAAATACTGATAAACAAAAGTACACACACACACACGCACACACATACACTCAATAAATATGTATATATATGTAAATATATATATATACGAAACGTCATCACAAAGTTCTAGAACAGCCTTACTTTTTACGGAATATCGTACATATAACATTTTTAAAAGCCGTCCGATGGAAAGTTAATCCCCCATCTGATGACAGGCAAATGTCACCTCCGGAAGCAAACATCTGGAAGTCTTCAACTGAACGAGTTCGTCTCCCACGTTATTCTGGATGGTGGAAGAATATCATCAAATATTTTACCGTTCAACTTCACTTTCATCTTTTTAGTGAACAGAAAAAAAATATCACATGGAGGCGAGGTCGGGTGAATACAGTGGGTGTGGAGAGAGCAGTGTGTGTGTGTGTGTGTGTGTGTGTGTGTGTAGGAGCGTTGTCATGGTCCAAAGACCATCGACCATGTTCAAACAGCTGGTGGGTGGCGGTTCGTCTTAACTTCGTCCCTCAGTTGAAGCGGAACCTCTTTACAAAAAGCCTGGTTTACTGTCTGACCGCTCTGTATAGGTGTGAACCTTATGATCACACACATCTCGTGAGAGGTTGAACATGAAGATCTCTAGGACACAATAATGATATCATGAAATATATTGTCTCCGGTGGAGGGGATGCCTTAAACGCTAACCCTAGGTGGATCCTAACTGCTGCTGTATCAAACGCGCACTCCTACAGCTGTCTTGTGTACCGCCATACAGGTAAACGTACGCTCATACAGCTGTCATACGTACAACCGTACAATTATCATACTTTTATCATACATATAGCCATACAGCTTTCATACGTGCAACCGTACAATCATCATACTTTTATCACACATATAGCCATACAGCTTTCATACGTACAAACGTCAATCATCATACTTTTATCATACATATAGCCATACAGCTTTCATACGTGCAACCATATATGTCATACATGCATTTTTATAAAAACAAAAAATCAAGATAAACATACAAAGCAGATCAAAGATAGTAAATATGTAGGTGGTAGGCGTAGGCAAGTATAGAACGTACAGTGGGTACAATTCTCCCGTCACATTTGTAAGAAGG
Source organism: Panulirus ornatus (assembly GCF_036320965.1). Lineage (NCBI taxonomy): Eukaryota > Metazoa > Arthropoda > Malacostraca > Decapoda > Palinuridae > Panulirus > Panulirus ornatus. Next base: position 56,347,083 of record NC_092234.1, on the reverse strand, counting down.
TGTAGGATACATCATACTCTTGATATACAATTACACGATAGTAAGTGTCAATGAAAGTTACCATGCGTGCATCCGTGCAAATTTCGTGAGTGTATCCACGTCATTTTTCAGACGTACATCCGTAATACTATACGTGCACCTGTACTCCTCTAATACGTGCACCCGAACATCGCACGTATAACCGTACAATTACCATACGTGCACCCACCCGTGCTGTTCTGGGGTATTCCAGCGAGGAAGACTTGATTCGTTACCAGAGCTTTAAGTATATCAACAGCAGGGCTGGTAAACAACGAAAATCTATATAGTATACGACTGTCGGAATTAAGAGTTTGGTCTAATTAAACTTTTGAGCATGACGGTAAAATGGACGGGTGTACAGATCGCCCCGTCATGCTGTAGAATAGTACTTTCTTGCTAAGGAATTGTACCATCGTGTCTGCTGATAATAATTATATCTAGCAACGTTCGGCATCTCTGTGAAGTTGCCACTTTACCAACATATGCAACAACAACAAAAACAGTTACAATATCTCTTGTTTCCACGGGTGTGGTGTCAAGGCCATATAAATGTTAATTAGCACGAGTCAATTCCCAACAAATATTAATTACCACCAGCGTCAGCTGTGACAACGTTAATAATAGGAAGAAAATTATATGTGCAAGGTCGCACAGCCTACAGTGTATTACCTGTCACGTGTTTGAAGTTGAATTGCAATCAAACTGTTATTAAACTGTCGTTAGGTAACCCCGAGGGATCTTTTTTTTTTTTCTACTCGGAAAATAGAATGCAGACTGTATTACTATCTGAAGAGGTGAACTAGAGAGAATAGCAGCAGGAACAGCTGTACAGCAGCAGTAGCAGAATCAGCGGGGAGAGCAAGGGTCAAAAAGAACAACAGAAGAATACAATTAGAATTAGCAACGGCAGAGGAAGCAACAATAACAGTAACAATAACGGTAGGTGAAGTAGAGACAACACTGGCACCGAAATAGCAGCAACAACGGCAGCAGAACCAATGGCAGCAGAAACAGAATGAACAAATGAAACAGCGGCAGCAGAGAACAGCAGGAACAATTGAAATAACGGTAACAGAAGTAGGAACAACAGCAACAGAAAGAGGAACAGTAGCCAGTAACAGAAGGAACAACAAGCATCCACAACGCCCCCGCCAATAACGCCGCTCATAGAGATATTCAAATGTATTCCGTCCAAACTGATGGTATGTCGACTGACCTAAGTGAGCGAGTCATTCATCTGAGGACTGCTTGAACGACACTCGCGGACGCCATGCGAAGCTGAGGGAGCGTGTGTGTGTGTGTGTGTGTGTGTGCAATCGATATGTTTCCATATTTGTGCAGCTTGTTGGCCTGAAAGTATATGTAATATAAGGTTTAAGGTCATGCCTTCGTGAGCGTTGAAGTAATGCGTGGGGGTTCTGAGGGGTTTCAATTCTGTTCATGAAACCACTTTGCAGGGACTTGTGGATTCATGGTTTGTAATATCTTTAATATTTAATGGAAAAAAAACATTATTTGGTGAACGGTCACCACACAAACTAGTTTCAATGATATAATCAAGCGCTACTGAAATGATCGATAAAAATCATCTTAGTCTTTACAATACTAATAATATCTATACTAAGAGAAGGAGATAACATCCCAGAACCTATCACCCTTACATGGATCATAACGGCCACAACTCTCCTCTCCCTCTCCTTCCACCGTCAAATATATTCCCTTGCAACTGACAACTTGACACATAGCGCGGGAAATATCAGTACTGATCGGATGGTAAGATCAATAGATATTCTATATTCAGATTACGGTGAATATGTCCGAAGTACATCAAAAGGGACGCATAGAAAGACAGAAAAGTATCTTCTAACGCTTCTATAAACTGGGAATCACTGTAGGAGGTATGTGTTTGATGTAGATGATAGGGAAAACAGTGATCTTACGAGAGGTTGCTTCAGCAAAGAGCCCCAGAGACGAGGTGGCTGGCGACATGTGGCAGTTCTTTTTTCGGTATCTGTCTTTTTTCTACTCTCCTCCACTCCCCCCCGGTCAACCCACATGTTGCAATGGGGTGGGGGAAGGGGCAATGAGAAGAGAGCATCATAATAATCATTAGAATGGGTTAACAAAAGAGCGAGAAAAACGGTTGGGGGAAATAATAATTGACAAACGTTTGGCAACCGCACTGCATTGTTATTGTTTGACTTGCCAAGGTACGATGCCTACCAAACGTCAACCACGTCAACGTGACCCCAGAAGGGCTACACCCACGTCAACGTGACCCCTAAGTTGCCTACACCCACGTGATCGTGACTGCTAGATAGGCTACAGCAACTTAAATGTGACTCGTAAGTAGGCTACAAAACCACGTCAACGTGCCGTAGATAGGCTACACCCACTTCAACGTGACCCTAAGTCGACTACACCAACATTAACGTGACCCAGAATAGGCTACACCCACCACGTCAACATGACCCTTAAGCATAGACTTCATCTAAGCAAAGTACACCTAAGTTAAACCCTATCCTGAACACAGCACCATTATTAAAACAATAAACCACAGCTTGCGGCAATTGGCTTAAGTCAACTCCAAACGACAAGAGATGCATCGTATGACAATACAGGTATGTTAATACAGTGACATTTTCAAAGGAATCTTGCTAAGCCGAGGCAGAGTTCCGACAGCATCATGCTGAGCCATCCTATGTGTTTCTATGAACGATAGTACCAACATGGTAAGTCAGTCTATGGTGGTACCAACATGGTACGTCGGTCTACGGTGAGGTAAACTTGGCAAGTCAACATTTACGGCAGTACAACCATGACAATCCATCATATGTGGCGTAGGCACCTTTCCGAAGCCATCTCTATGGTAATGTAACATGTTAAGCGGTCACACATGGCCACATGTGAACCTACCTACAGAATTAAAGCATGAGCAGAAATGGTGCCTCGTGATGTCAGTAGGACATACAGTAAGCCACATGAAGCCATTATCATCGACGGTGATGAAGAACAAGCCATCTACACTGTCCACCAAGGTGATACCAACATCGCTTCACCCCATGGTAACAAGGCCGGTGTTCACACCTACACGCGAGGCGAGCTGGGTTCGAATCTGCCGCCGGGCTGGCGAGGCAGGGGTGGTGGTGGTCGCATCCGGCGTGTCTTGATGACTCAACCTGTTTACATGTATTCCGGAAGTGGATATGTGCATTTCCGGTCTGTGTTGACTTGCGGCACGTGCTCCAGGAAGACCTTGCAGGCTGATGAGCCAGGTCATGAGGGCGTGTGAGTAGGCTTGGAAGCCAACCTACGCCACTACACTACCCAAGCGCTACAACAGCTACAATGTTTGGCGGCTGGAAGGTAATGACTAGCACTTATGGCAACAGGAACATGCTAAGCACGACCCATGGCAACAGAAACATGCTAAGCACGACCCATGGCAACAGGAACATGCTAAGCACGACCCATGGCAACAGGAACATGCTAAGCACGACCCATGGCAACAGGAACATGATAACCACGACCCATGGCAACAGAAACATGCTAAAGCACAACCTGAGGCAACGAAAACATGCTAAACCACAATCTATGGCAACAAGAACATGCTGAAAAACACCAGTGATGATAGTAACATATCAACGAGCATATACGGCACAGGGAACATGTCAAGAAGTACAACCCATGGCAATATGAACACATCAAACAGCAGCTACGGCAGAAGCAACATGCTTACCACCATCTGTGACAACATAAACACCTTATCTACCATCAGTGCCAACAGTTTCCACAGCTTTTCAGAACACCATCCTGCCTCGTCCCACACACTTCACATCGCGTGCATCAGTTCTCAGTATAGGCTTCACTCTCTCTCTCTCTCTCATCAAAGCGAGGCAAAGATAACACACAAGTGGACGCAATTATCTCCAAGATATGAATAGAGACGACTTCCTCGACAGTCGCTAAGGTTGGATTACCTTTCCACGAAACGATTTCTTCTGATAAAGGAAATCCACGAAAATGTTCGGTGCAATCACTTCTAAGTTGAAACTGTTTTCCTCTCTCTTTCTGGTAAAATATAAGACGAAAGAAACACAGATTAAGTATCTAAGACATTTTCATATTAGAAACCTTAAGATTTCTTTTTCATGTTGAAGCAATTTAATGCTTTTATGAGTGAATATTCGCATGTGTCTGTGTGCCGTCCACACTCCACACATGTGGTTCATGTGTCCTCTCCAACATCCTCTCTCATGTACAGCTTGTGCTCAAATGTGGCCACGAAGACAGGGAGACTTCTCAAGACGACAAGAATTTGGCTTTGATGCTGTTGATGTCTCTCAAACCCGTGACGCGGCCTTAGTAGCCGGGTATTTCTCACTGTGTGTTTCCAAAGACGTGCCAAACATGGGACTGTCGACAGACGTAGACCAGTGTGTTGTGAAGTAAAAGTGATGTGTGTTAAGTAAGTCCTGTTCTGCTGAAAATGGTGTCACCCTTCCCCAGTATGAGGGTGGTGTCACCCTTGCCTAGCATGAGGAAGGTGTCACCCTTGCCTAGCATGAGGAAGGTGTCACCCTTGCCTAGCATGAGGAAGGTGTCACCCTTCCCCAGCATGAGGAAGGTGTCACCCATCCCCAGTATGAGGGTGGTGTCACCCTTGCCTAGCATGAGGAAGGTGTCACCCTTGCCTAGCATGAGGAAGGTGTCACCCTTCCCCAGTATGAGGGTGGTGTCACCCTTGCCTAGCATGAGGAAGGTGTCACCCTTGCCTAGCATGAGGAAGGTGTCACCCATGCCTAGCATGAGGGTGGTGTCACCCTTGCCTAGCATGAGGAAGGTGTCACCCTTGCCTAGCATGAGGAAGGTGTCACCCTGCCAGCATGAGGGTGTGTCACCCTTGCCTAGCATGAGGAAGGTGTCCACCCTTGCCTAGCATGAGGAAGGTGTCACCCTTGCCCAGTATGAGGGTGGTGTCACCCTTGCCTAGCATGAGGAAGGTGTCACCCTTGCCTAGCATGAGGAAGGTGTCACCCTTGCCTAGCATGAGGAAGGTGTCACCCTTGCCTAGCATGAGGATGGTGTCACCTTGCCTAGCATAAAGGGAAGGTGTCACCCTTCCCTAGTATGAGGATGGTGTCACCCTTGCCTAGCATGAGGATGGTGTCACCCTTCCTACCATGAAATGTCAACCAGCTTCCCAGCAGGTGTAGAAGTGGTGTCAACCTGCCTAGCATGAGGGTGTCACCCTTGCCTAGCATGAGGGTGGTGTCACCCTTGCCTAGCATGAGGAAGGTGTCACCCTTGCCTAGCATGAGGAAGGTGTCACCCTTGCCTAGCATGAGGATGGTGTCACCCTTGCCTAGCATGAGGATGGTGTCACCTTTGCCTAGCATGAAGAAGGTGTCACCCTTGCCTAGCATGAGGAAGGTGTCACCCTTGCCTAGCATGAGGATGGTGTCACCCTTCCCTAACCACAAACCTACAAAAACAAACAAGGCAACATTTTCCCAGCAGGTGTAAACATCTGGTGATCAACTCTGACCTTATCATGGACAGAGATGGCCAGACAGCCCTCTGGACAGATGGCCAACTCGTGGTACAAACAGAGGGTCCCTCTCATAGCCTCACTTTCAACAATATTTCCCCCCACTATTGAGAAATATCTCCCCCGTGTCCTGGGACACTGGCCTCCTACTGATCACAATGAATGTGCGGGAATTCTCCCTCCAGCTGAGGTACGACTCCGTCGTCTCATTCATCTAGCTTGCGAAAAGTCGGACCTCTGGAAAAATATGATATGGATAAAGCATATATATATATATATATATATATATATATATATATATATATATATATATATGTATATATATATATATATATATATATATATATATATATATATATATATATATATATATATATATATATATATATATCACCCTATCCCTGGGGATAGGGGAGAAATGATAATTCCCACATATTCCCTGCGTGTCGCAGAAGGCGATAAAAATGGGTGCGAGCTGGGGGGGAGGGGGGGGGGGTGAAATCCTCCCATCCTGTTTTACTTTTCCAAAGGAAGGAACAGTGAAGGGAGCCAAGTGAGAATTTTCCCCTCGAAGGTTCGGTCCTCTGTTCTTTACGCTACCTTGCTGACTTGAGAAATGGCGAATATGTCAACAACAGCAAATCACAAGAAATATCAAATAATCATTTAACTTTCAAGTAAAACGAGCCAAACGATCAGCGAGCACACTGGGTTGTTCACGTCATATTTCTGTTACGTGGTTCACCGGGTGATTATCGTTTCTCGTTACGTTATGATACGTAACTCTGCGCGTTATATATGATCACTACTGCCCCACCCTTCTTGCAACACCATTCAACCTCCAGTTGTGTTACTCATACACCACATCTGCAACACAGCAAGGGGTTCACGTGGGTTCGAACGCCATTATCAGTGTTGATATTACTGTGGTTGGTGAAGGTTTTACCCAGGACTCATCCCTGATAACTTCTGATCAGTTCTGTTAGCGACTTCACGTCCACCTGTGGTCACGGTCATGACCGAAGAGGGTGGGCTGTGATGTCTCGACAAATGATGACTTACCGTCATCTTGAGCACGACGTGACGACCCACTGGTTACGATGCGCCTGGCCTCTGTCCTCACTGATTGTGCGTCAGGTCAGCGTTTGACACGCAAGGACCGAGTCGTCGCGCCTGGAGGTCAAAGGTAAAATGAGAGGTCATGAATAGACGAAGAGAAAAAAATTATAAGCGTTGTAAGTGATGATATATATATATATATATATATATATATATATATATATATATATATATATATATATATATATATATATATATATATATATATGTGTGTGTGTGTGTGTGTGTGTGTGTGTGTGTGTGTGTTTCTCTTAATTCATTCGTTTCTACATTCTGTATTTTGTAATTACCCGGCTAACGTAACCTAAGCGATTCTATTTATGAACACATTCTTCAAAATAACTCACATTTGACATGTATGAAAATAATGGGACAATTTGTAACGACTCACATAGCTGAACACTGAGGTTACCTCTATTAATAGAAAGATCTACATCAAATAGGATTTTGAATAAGAGTGTAAAACACTTATGCAAATGTAAAAATAAAAAGCTATAAGCGCCAACAGTGAGGCATGTTAATCACCAGACGATAGATATTAGAACAAACAAAAATCTATCTATAATGCCCGGGGAGCACGTGCTGGCAACACGTGTCGCACAGCCTTATCACAAAAGGTAGATGCAATGTTTACCATTGAGTTACTAATGATGATTGTAACCAAATGGAGAGATTAGTGGCAGACCTGTTGCCAAGATATGATCATGGCCTCTCCCTGAACCCCATCATCCAGTCAGACCAACGTCTAGAAATCGAAAGACGATGGTAATCATTAAATTAATCATATGAATCTATCGACACCTGCAGCGTTCTGATTCGACAAGCTTCGGTCGACACGCATGAGTCTCCACTGTTGAATTGGTCTATGGTCGACGTACTTGTACCATCACCCACCTACGCTACGACCTTGTACCGTGCACACTCCGGTGACAGTAACATTCATCTGCCTCTGACAAGAGAATCATTTGTTTACCATATGGCGTCCTAGCTACGTCTCTTCCTTGTATATCAACTGACTTATATTTCTCTCTTGTGTCTCTCGTGATGATGTGATTATTACACGAAAGTGCACTTGGGAACCTATCGTGTTTCATTTTCCCCGTGGACTCATAGGAATATATATATATATATATATATATATATATATATATATATATATATATATATATATATATATATATATATATATATTTTTTTTTTTTTTTTTTTTCTTTCTTTCAAATTATTCGCCATTTCCCGCGTTAGCGAGGTAGCGTTAAGAACAGAGGACTGAGCCTTAGAGGGAATATCCTCACTTGGCCCCCTTCTCTGTTCCCTCTTTAGGAAAATTAGAAACGAGAGGGGAGGATTTCCAGCTCCCTGCTCCCTGCCCTTTTAGTAGCCTCCTACGACACGCAGGGAATACGTGAGAAGTATTCTTTCTCCCATATTCCCAGGGATAATATATATATAAGTTGGTCTTACGTACTCGTTGGCAATACACAATATTCAGCGATTAATGAAGAACCTTGCCGTTAGTCTCATCGTAATGCGATTACGTCCACATACACTGCCGGGACTCGAACTCTACCCCTCGAGGTAATCTGATTAACTTTGGATCAGATGCTGAAAGAAGTTTATGATTCGTCAGACGGGATTATTCCAACAGGACCAGAGATGCGGTGATCCTTATATGTGTGTTTATGTGTGTGTGTGTGTGTGTGTGTGTGTGTGTGTGTGTGTGTGTGTGTACGTGTGTGTGTGTGTGTGTGTGTGTGTATGTGTGTGTGTGTGTGTGTGTGTGTGTGTGTGTGTGTGTGTGTGTGTGTGTGTGATTCAGTCGTGGATATTAACTGGTAAAGACTACTGAACTTATGAATACGAAGGTTCTACCCATGACCAGAACGTTACGACTCTCCGGTAAGACTGTAACCTTTGAGCACGACAATATGACCCTTGAGCACGACGGCACGACTCTTGGGGGTATGCTGGCCCCTTAGAGTCTGGTTAAGGATCAAGTTATCGTCCCCAGGGGGTCGTACCTTCATCGTCAGGGGTTGTACCACGGTGTTCAGGCTCGGGTCGTGTAGTCGTGTTCAAGGGTCGTATGTTGTGTTCAAGGTTGGGTCGTTCATTTGTGGTCTCAAGTTTCGGTCGTGGAGACGTGCTTAAGTGCTTACCTCTCAAGTTCTTCATTCAAAGGACGTATCAAACCTTGACTAACAACAGACTGTCCTTACAACGGACCAGCTAAGTCTATATCCGTTCATCTGAACGTATGCAAGTGATAATCACTAAATATACCGGGAATTAAACCTATTTTCTCAGCGATCTTCTCTGTTCGTCAACGCGTTCCTAAATTCATCACTTTTTCTTCGCGCGTGTCGACGTATCACACACGAACGTTCTTTCGTGCAATACTATGGAAGAAACATCTTTGCAAATCCTAACACGGTGACAGAGGAAACTCTCGCACTGCTTTTAAGAAACTGAGAAAGATTCAGCGAACGATATGAACGCAAAACTATTCGAGTTTACAACGCGTCTTGAACATGAGATGCGGTGGAAATACTCTACTGTGACCTAGACAGCTTCTGAGACAACCTGGAAAAAAAAAAAGTTTCATTAGTGATCAATAACTTTACGTTTCATCACATTTCCAACAGGGTGATTCCGAGGTCACTTAGTCTCCTATGGCCGGGAGTGGGCGTTTATCTGGGTCAGGTAGGAACAGAGAGAAAGGGTGATTCGAGGTCGTGACCGTTAGAGTTAGGACAAAACGGTCATTGAGGTCAGGAAGTGCAACAGTGCCAGGTGATTCGAGGTGCAGGCGCGCTCGTTGGGAGTGGTAGACGGCGAGCTATGTGGGTCAAGTTGCAATACGCCACCAACTTCCCCACACCAGGCAGAACGCACGAACACACATCTCTGAGGCGCCAAGCGACTCTCAGGCTCGTACAAAAATTGTTTCTCATTAGAAATAAATTAAGAGGAACAAAATGGTCTAATGATTTAGTGAATATCAATAAAACAGAATATACTTTTTTTTTAACCTATTAAACATGAACGGGACGACCCTTGAGTACCACAGTTCGACTCGTTAGACGGTACGACCTTTAAGCATGTTGGTACGACCTTTGAGCACGACTTTACTTCAAATACGACCAGCAATAACAGACACGCTGGATGAGAAAAATATTGAAATATCAAATATATGTAACATGAAATATAACATTAAGACCTATATCACCTATTAGAGATTAACATGAAATATATCCAGGAAAATTTCCTTCGTTGCTTCATAGTGAATTTCATAGTTTTCCTTATTTCTTGTAAATCGTAAATTTTTAAGAAACAGTAAGAGATGTAAACGATCAACGAATTTTTTTTTTCACTTTCGCTGTAACTTTTCCTTCCGCATCCACGTTTCACCTTTCACTCTATAAATGTCATGATCTGTCACATTACATCACAACGATAAGGAACCAATCAGCAGACCCAGAATTCCTCCCTACCCACCTCCATCTTCAGCCACGCAACAACGATCTGGTGAAAATAGCGCGCGCTCACAGAGTTTGTTTACATGGTAACATCACGGCAGATTCCGTCGCTTACACTCACAAGACTTTGTGGCACATAATCACCGGTTGGACGGGTTCCTATGGTGAGTCGTTACGCCATCTAGACAACACAGTACATACGTAACATTTAAAGAGGTTTGTTAACCTTTTAATCAGAGTGGAATGGCTATAAATACTTCTCTTTGATCCCTGGAGTGTGAACAAGTGAAGGGCGACCATGTGTAACGGATTTCATAAACCGCTGATTTAAATCTTTGCCGTCTTTTGTTTTACGAAATTCTAAGAATAGTAGCAAAAAACAATGGGCAAGAGACTGAAAAGTACAAAAAAATTATGAGTACAAAGATTGCGGTAACAGGTAGCGTATTCCTGAAGCTAATGTGGTCACCTACTTACTTTAAAATCCTCAGTTGTATAAAAGACTTAGTGATTTCTTCCCTCGTTGGCCAAGAGTGATGTAGGGGTTGTGGACAGGTCTGTGTGTGAGGAGCTGAGGAGCTCACGTTGAGAGGTTGGGGACAGTACTTAAATTGCGGAATGATAGTCTAGTGCCTTGTTACGTGTGGCTCAGATGGTAGTTTGGTAAATAGTCTCATTCCTTGGATATATATATATATATATATATATATATATATATATATATATATATATATATATATATATATATATATATATGTGTGTGTGTGTGTGTGTGTGTGTGTGTGTGTGTGTGTGTGTAAAACCATAGAGAACCGGGAAATACAGTCTCAGGCGCTTTCGTATAATATCATCATCAGTACTTAATACTGATAAAGAGAACCAGTATATATCATACCAGTCGCTAATGGACGAGGCTGGCAAAGGAATTATGAAACAGGTGAAGGGATTAGGGTATATATCTAAATATGTTTCCCAGAACATAGATTAACCTGTGAGTCTGTAACTGGTGACCTGCGCCTTTAATTCCATCCTTTGTTTGTTGATTCATTTGCCTGACCCGCCCAGTGGCAGCTGGTATATTACATATTGGTTCTCTTTATCTTTACAACTTAGTGTGGCGATGAAATGATACGAAAGTGCTTGATACACCTCGTGTTTCCCGTTTCTTTGTGGTTTTACCTCGATCTCATGAACACTTGTGTACTTTTTCCACTTACAAACATACATACATACATACATACATCCATATGATAAGCAAGATATACTAAATATGATTTTGAAGGGACTTTTCATTGCTAACAAAAGTATCTTTTGTATGCTGTTGATGGTTACTGACTTCCCCCGACAAGTGGCATTGATTGTCCAGTCTTCAAAATGGCATCCCAACAAGAGAAAGTGTTTCCTGCACTCGAGTATCACTGTTCAACGACAGTGTCGAAGGGAATGACGGAAGAGATCTGTGAGACCCATTGTTTCATCGGCTCCTTCACCCTATCCAAGTCTCACTTGACTTTTTTCCTTCGAGGGTGTGTCAAAATTGAAGGGTTTCCTTCTCCACAAGTGGCAATAAACCACGGAAAATTTGAGGGAAATGGTACGAGAAGCTCATGGAAACGTTCACTGTATGATGTTACAAAATGTTGGGAGGAAAAAGAATGTCGCTTTGATGTTTGCAGAACCACACACCACAGACGCGGCTCATATTGGATTTCTGCAGCTTGGAAATAGAAATTTTTAGTTCAGCTTTATTACTTTAACTTGATATATGGCTGTAGCTTCGTTGTTTTTGTTTTCATAATACATGTTAAAAATCTTGAGTATATATATATATATATATTTTTTTTTTTTCAAACTATTCGCCATTTCCCGCGTTAGCGAGGTAGCGTTAAGAACAGAGGACTGGGCCTTTTTTGGAATATCCTCACCTGGCCCCCTATGTTCCTTCTTTTGGAAAATTAAAAAAAAAACAAAAACGAGAGGGGAGGATTTCCAGCCCCCCGCTCCCTCCCCTTTTAGTCGCCTTCTACGACACGCAGGGAATACGTGGGAAGTATTCTTAATCCCCTATCCCCAGGGATTATATATATATATATATATATATATATATATATATATATATATATATATATATATATATATATATATATATAAGGAAAAAAGCCCTGAAACATGAGTAAGGTTGAGGAGACACAGTAATAGTGAGAGAGGATGAGAGAGAGAGAGGATGGTCCATCAACCATTGCAGAGAGAGAGAAAGAGAGAGAGAGAGAGAGAGAGAGAGAGAGAGAGAGAGAGAGAGAGAGAGAGAGAGAGAGAGAGAGAGAGAGAGATCGGCAAGTAAGGAAGCTGGATATGAGAGAAGAAGTGAAGGAGCGAAGCCAAAAGAAGGGAGCATGGAGAGGAGACCCGATGCTTCAATCCTGCCAAAAGCTTTTGGCTAAATAATAATGGACCACAAACACTTGATCTGACCTCAAGTCTCACAGAGACGATGAACAGGAACACGACGATAGTGACCAGAGAAAACACTTTGAGATTCATAGTGTTTAAGAAGATGAGAGCTGGGGAAAAACTCCACGAGTTTAGAAACAGTAGAGATCAGAGTAGCTGGACGGTATTTGGAAGGGTCGGAACGGCTACACTTCTTTTGGGAGAGGTTGTATCAGTGGATGTTTCCAGGAAGAAGGAAAAGGTTTGTTTTATTTAGTGGAAGCAGAGGAGACGAGCAAACACAGTCGCATGGTCAGATGCACACGCCTTCAGAACACGAAAAGAAATACGCACTCGTTTATACGTTTGACTTTCTTACAAAAAAAAGCATTTCTTTTTTTAAGTTGATGACGGAACGAGAATGGAGAGAGGGGCATAGAATTAGTAATCTCATTTCATAATACAACCCCAGGATCTCTTTCATAGGGGTCCTACAGCTTCAACGCTGCGATCCAACCAGGAGCTTGGAACTAATGGATTTGTTTGGAGCGTAAATATCCTCGACCAGACTGTACCCCAGTGATAAAACCACGACGTAAGAGACCTTTATATCACGATGTAACTACGTGTAGTCGGGGTACGGTGATATCGAATTAGTGATTCATATATATATATATATATATATATATATATATATATATATATATATATATATATATATATTCGACTGCAAAATCGAAATATATCTGAAGACTTCATAACCTATGTATCATTTTGAAACTCTGTGGGTAACTGAGGTACGGGTTCTGTGTCTATCGAGTCAAGAAATGATATATAAGGAAGATCAATGGACAGATGAATTACACATAGATGAAATAGTCTGATGTTTATTCTGTGGGTGCGACAAGGGCGCTACGGGTCTCTGCGGTCAACCTGTGGGTGCGACAAGGATCCATCAGGCCTTCGTGTTCAACCTGTAGGTCGATAAGGGTTTGGAGGGCCCCCAGTGGCCAACCTGTAGCATCATAGGTGACCCTGGGTAGGAAGAGTGAACTGCGTCGAGGTGTGTGTGTGGAGGAGGAGGAGGAGGAGGAGTGGTAAGGTTGGTGATGGGTAGGAGGGTGAGGGAGCAGGGAGGGCGGCTGGCAAGGGTGCGTGTGTCTGCTTGCTGCTTCCAATGTGGAGCCACGTGACCAGCGATACACGTGACGCCCCCCCTCCCCCCATCCCCCAACCCCTCCCCCGCCCAGAGGGGGACCCCTCCCTCCCCCCCTCTCCTTCGCCGGCAGCCCAGGGCGGCACACACCCGGCCTGTCTGCCCTGCGGCCCTGACCCACTCCCTGCAGGCAGCCCCGGGCACAGGCGGACCAAGAGTACCCAAGACGCCCCGCCACACACACACACACACACACACACCAGCACCACACTCACCACACCTGACACAACCGCAGGACACCACAGCCCCGCCACACACCTGTAGTGATTACAGTGCTAAGAACAGTGACGCATATACAGCGCTGACAACAGTGGCGACACATACAGTTCTGACAACAGTGGCGACACATACAGTGCTGACAACAGTGGCGACACATACAGTGTGACAACAGTGGCGACATATACAGCGTGACAACAGTGACGACATGTTCTTAATAACATCAGAGTGGAGGGCCGGGGATGATACAACAACGGTCTTGGAAACAACAGGGAGAGGGTGCGCGTCCGTTGTCAACAGAAGCAACAGTAAAAAAAAGAATCGTGGCCATCAGCAACTACGTCACAAAGATAAATGATTAGAACAGAAGGTAAAACAGTAACAACAACTACAACAAGAAATACAACAAGAACAGCAGAAACGTTAGAAGGTGCAACAACAACAGTAACAACGGCTGGAGCAACAGGAGATGAAGAAGAAGAAGAAGACGAAGAAGAAGAGGAGGAGGAGGAAGAGGAGGAGGAGGAGGAGGAGGAGGAGGAGGAGGAGGAACAAAAAGAGGGTCAGCAGGGGCAACAGGAGTATTGACAGCAGGGGAGGAAGCAAGAGGCAGCAGTACGAGCAGGGGACGGACACATGACGACAACCTCCCCCACCAACACCAACACCACCACCACTCCCTCCACCACCAACACCACCACCACCACTCCCTCCACCACCAACACCACCACCACCACTCCCTCCACCACTATCACCCAACGACCACCAGATAATTCGGGTCCGAGGGTCGGGCCTCCCTTCCCCCTCCCACCGCCATCACCAGCGGGGTCGGGCGAGCGAGTGGCATGATATACTGAACCCAGGCACACACACACACACACACACCACCAGGCCGCCCGCCCACCCCGCCGACCATGGCTGGGTCATGGCTAGCTGACTCTCGCAGACGCCACCATCACCACCTCCACCAAACAACCCCCCAACACCATCACCTCCGCCACCACCAAACAACCCCCCCAACACCATCACCTCCGCCACCACCAAACAACCCCCCAACACCATCACCTCCACCACCACCAAACAACCCCCCAACACCATCACCTCCGCCACCACCAAACAACCCCCCAACACCATCACCTCCACCACCACCAAAAAATCCCCCAACACCATCACCTCCACCACCACCAAACAACCCCCCAACGCCATCACCTCCACCACCACCAAACAACCCCCCAACACCATCACCTCCACCACCACCAAACAACCCCCCAACACCATCACCTCCACCACCACCAAACAACCCCCCAACACCATCACCTCCACCAACACAAAACCCCGAACACCATCACCTTCACCATCGTCGCCAACATGACCATATATTCAGTTCAGGTCACAACCTCGGCGCTCTGAAACCTCCCGAAGTACAACCTTAGCCCTTCAGGTTTAAGAAGCTCAAAATGATAGTGAAATTATTACTATGACTACGTTTACATCATTATAATTGCTATTGGTGAACACGCATGAATATATATATATATATATATATATATATATATATATATATATATATATATATATATATATATATCTCATACTTAGTCGCTGCCTCTCGCGTTAGCGTGGTAGCGCAAGGAAACAGACGAAAGATTGGCCCAACCCACCCACATGCACATTGTACATAAACGCCCACACACGCACATATACATACCCATACATTTCAACGTATACATACGTATACATACACAGACATATACATACATACACATGTACATATTCATACTTGCTGCCTTCATCAATTTTCGTCGCCACCCCGCCACACATGAAATGGCACCCCTCTCCCCCCTGGCGCGCGCGAGGTAGCGGTAGGAAAAGACACCAAAGGCCACATTCGTTCACACTCAGTCTCTAGCTGTCATGTGTGATGCACTGAAACCACAGCTCCCTTTCCACATCCAGGCCCCACAAAACTTTCCATGGTTTACCCAAGACGCTTCACATGCCCTGGTTCAATCCATTGACAGCACATCGACCCCGGTATACCACATCGTTTTAATTCACTCTATTCCTTGCACGCCTTTCACCCTCCTGTATGTTCAGGCCCGGTCGCTCAAAATCTTTTTAACTCCATCTTTCCACCTCCAATTTGGTCTCCCACCTCTCCTCGTTCCCTCCTCCTCTGACACATATATCCTCTTTGTCAATCTTTCCTCACTCATTCTCTCCATGCGACCAAACCATTTCAAAACACCCTCTTCTGCTCTCTCAACCACACTCTTTTTATTACCACACATCTCTCTTACCCTTTCATTACTAACCTCGATCAAACCACCTCACACCACATTATTGTCCTCATGCATTTAATTTCCAACACATCCATGTACATATATATATATATATATATATATATATATATATATATATATATATATATATATATATATATATATATATATATATATATAATGATAAGATAATACACTAGATCTGGGAATCGAGTATTATCTCTTTTCGAGTACCGTCAGTAAACAAGAAGGGTCATGCTGGGGGACCTGGACGCACAGATAGTCATGCTCCTGACGGTGGGGAGGCAACAAGCAAGGCATCACTTGCCGCTGTCCCACGAATTGCCATGGTCCTCCTCGAGTCTCATGGTCCTCCTCGAGTCTCATGGTCCTCCCTATGTCTTGAGGTCCTCCTCATCTTTCAATGTCCTCCTCGAGTCTCAAGGTCCCCCTTGTATCCCTAGGCCCTCCCTTACGTCTCAAGGTCCTCCTTGTATCCCCAGTGTCCTTCCTGTGTTTCAAGGTCCTCCTCGTGTCACATGGCACGCCTCACCCCACCTGGACACAGCGAACCTGAGGCCAGGGTTGGTCACTAGTGCCAGTGGGAACCAACTCTCATCATATACCCACAATCGTGGTCCTCAGCGCAGCCAATACGTATAAATAAACCCGAAGCAGCAGCAGGTGTTGCTAGCTGGCAACCCCCAACTGTCACGTGAACATGACGTACGTCAGCTCTTGTTCTCACTTTCCTTTTCTATCTTTTTTTTTTATGTATATTTTTTTTTTCTTTTACTGACCAGGTGTGGAACAAGACCAGTCTGAAGGTGAACCGTGTGCATTCGAGGCCAACTTGCCGCTGGTTTGGCTGTCCTCATACCCGATCGCACAGTACACACAGGTCCTCCGTTTTCTATGCCCCCATCACCGGCCGGGGTGACGAAGGTTATCGATGATAAACAGACGAAAATCATTTTTACTCCCGTTTTACATGATGCTGCACAGAAGACAATCAGCGTCACGTCGTCGCAAATCTCTACTTGTACATTAATGTATCGGTGTATGAGCGTTTTAAATAACTGTTCGTGGCAGTTATGAAAACACTGGAACGCCAAGGCACAGAAGGGAGGCAACGGGAGACACTGTTTTGAAGATTCGCCAGGTCTTAGCCTGGCAGGAGCCCGTCCACCCTTAACCTCTGTGGTGACATTATTTACCATGACAGACAGACAGATGGTGCAACTCAAGGGAGATACAACCACTACCACCACAACCACCACTACCACCACAACCACCACTACCACCACCACCACACGATCACCATCACCATCCACCACGATCACCACAGAGAACCACCATCCATCCCCACCACCATCCACTATTAACCGTTGCACACAACCACCACTACCACCACTAACCACCACAATTACCACACACACACACACACACACACACACACAGCCACCACTATCCACTACCACAGATAACCAACTTTATCATACTCATCTAAGAACACTCGTATCCCAACCACTGGTGGATCCAACAATGATAACACACTTATCACTGGCACACGATACCTTGATGATAACAGACACCACCAAACACACTGAGTTCTCAGTGCACCTATAACTCCCCACCCCTTTCCTACCACCAACCCACCCACCCACCCACCCACCTTCCTGTGCAAAACTTCGAGGTGATGGCAGGAAAACAGACGTAACGAGCAAACATATACGCCAATATCATGGGTCCTCCTGCCAAAGGTGAGCACACTCACTTGAAAAATACAGATCGTATCTGGGGCAAACAAAAAGAGTTTGGAGAGCCGAGTTCAATAGAAAAGTGGAAGGTTGTTACAGGATGATTTCAGGGATGACTCAGGAGGATATGGGGTTAACAACACTCACATTAAAGATCAATAGATCGGTGACTCTGATCAGATCTGTTTACATTTCACCACGCACTGTCCTGATCCTTAAGTACTGGACACAATGTGCAAGATTTCTCGGGAGGTTGAGAATTGTCTTGATCAGAAGGAAAACGAATGGTATTTTGGTAATCTAGCAGCGTAGTAGACTCGAGTAGCTTACAGTTTATCATTCTTTATGACTTTGGGTGATTACTCCTGCCCGTCTGCAGGCGATGCTCCCGTCTTTAGTGAGTGAGTAACACAAGTTATTGCTACGGGAATGGGAGGTATGTACACTCTCCTCCTGTTTCGAGGCCACGCCAGGCGAAGTAACACGTGGAAGAGGTGAAGCAATAGCACTCATTTGCTCACATCTGCTCTCTAGCTGTCATGTATGATGTATAACCAGAGCCCGCTATGTAAAGGCTAGCCCTACAAATCACTTCGTACGCTCGGGTTCATTTCAATGAAAGCACGTCGTTCCCTCTGTGCCACACAGCTCTAGTTATTTCTATCCCATGAAGATCTCACACCCTCTTGCTTGTTGAGTGTCGTGGCTCTCTCTCTCTCTCTCTCTCTCTCTCTCTCTCTCTCTCTCTCTCTCTCTCTCTCTCTCTCTCTCTGTCTCTCTCTCTCTCTCTCTCTGTCTCTCTCTCTCTCTCTCTCTACATATATGAAACTAGGGGCGTTCAGTCGCATGTGCCATCTCAGCTACCCTAGTGATGTAGGTGTTAATCTCACTAAAAATGTGTTATACATGTTCAACGGTTTCTTTTCACCTGGAGATTTCCACGTACAGGGACGAAGGGTTGTCACTGTAACTTGTGCAAAAGTAAGATTCAATGCTGAACAATAAAAATATCTGATATACAGCTTTCCAAACTATATCTGGTACACCATATGGAAAAATTGTATTGACTGTGTAAGCCTGGCGAGCAGTGAAACAGTGACTAAGCAGTGTTGGTTAGTCTTTAAGAATGCATGTATTTGTCTATATAAATATTCAGAAAATGAGAAGCCATACCTCTAGCGGTGGACAGCATGACATAAACACAGTGGGAAGTGAAAGGTTAGAAGGTGGGAAGATCTGGGAAAAATGTAGGCGAGTTTAAGTCAAGGACGGAGCCAGGGAGGCGTGAGCCTGCGGGTACACACTGCACAGGCAGGTCTCCATGTGGGGTACACGGTACACAGGCAGGTCTCCATGTAGGGTACACGGTACACAGGCAGGTTTCTATGTGTGGTACACGGTACACAGGCAGGTCTCCATGTAGGGGGTACACGGTACACAGGTAAGTCTTCATTTGGGGCACACGGTACACAGGCAGGTTTCTACGTGGAGTACACGGTACACTGGCAGGTCTTCATGTGGGGTACACGGTACACTGGCAGGTCTCCATGTGGGGTACACGGTACACTAGAAGGTCTCCATGTGGGGTACACGGTACACAGGGAAGCCGCCATTTGGAGTACACGGTACACAGGGAAGCAGTCATGCTGGGTACAAGTGACACGGTACACAGGAAGGCCGTTATCTGGGGTACGATGTACACACAGAGAGTACCAGAATCTGGAAGATCAGTGACGCAGCAGATTGATTTTTGGGCTGGTGGAAGACGGTCTCTTGAAGACGAGAGGTTGAAGAAGGAAGGAGTCCTGATCACGAAACTCCCAGAGGTGAGAGAGACACGCCAGACGCAGTTCCTTTGACAAGGGAAACGAGAGGAACTGGTGGATATAACCAAGACACGAGCGGACGACCAGTAGTAGTCATCGTTTGACTTACAATCACGTAGCACAGGCAGGACTCAGCCGGGAGAGAAAAATTATGAGACAACAAGGAGGAGGAGGAGGTTTGTGATAGACCGAGAGAGAGAGAGAGAGAGAGAGAGAGAGAGAGAGAGAGAGAGAGAGAGAGAGAGAGAGAGAGAGAGAGAGAGAGAGAGAGAATGTAGGTCGGAGCAATAAAAAAAATCGAAGGATGCATCACACGAGAGAAAGAGAGCAGACCAGCCCCGCTTGTACCGCGGAAACACCCAAGAAAATGTCAAGAGTGAGAGTAATGTACACAAAGATCCTCCCAGTACAGCCACACCTCAACGTGCTGGGCACACGATTCCACGCAACAGCACTAGACCCACACCCACCCATGTAAACCACTCTATCACGAAGCATCAATCCACAAGCAGAAAAAAAAAGAGTTTACCCCCTTCCTCACACTTCAGTAACCTGTACTTACAGATGCCCCCTTAACCCCCAACAAATATAACACTAACGAAACACATACACACTGGAATAACCAGAACTAACTACTAAACAACTGACTTTCCAAATCAGTCTCGAACTCCACCGGACCAGACATACACCCATCAGAATCAACACTCCCCAGACAAACACGGGTCAACCTTTCCTCGTCTTCGCTCTGGACATCACCCACCACAACACTACTACAAACACCGTTCCAACACATCTCAAGACCCCTTTATGCTCACGAAGTAACTCCCACAAAGAAGACACCGAGCACTTACTACTCAATTGCCCCCTAACTCTCTCCACATAGACCCACAGACAATATATAGACAGGACTCCGGGGGAAGAAAATAAGTATATTAACAGGTACACGAGCGCTCGCAAACACAAATACAAACCTCACAGTTTTCTGGGCGTATGAATATACACATACACCGTCCTATGTGTGTGTTCACGTATTTCTCTTTCCATTTGTTTGACTTGAACGAATGGTATATACATAATTCCACATTACTTATAACTGTTCACGCTGAAGTTAGAAACCAGATTATATGTCGCCCTGGGGGTCAGATGAACGGGTTGCTGATCATAACCCAGGATTATACGGGCGTGCTCAAATTTGGTACTGTCGTGCTCAATGGTCGTACCGTCGTGCTCAATGGTCGTACCGTCGTGCTCAATGGTCGTACCGTCGTGCTCAATGGTCGTACCGTCGTGCTCAATGGTCGTACCGTCGTACTTAAGGAGTTAGATACTGCCTAACGTACAGGAGACCCCTCTCGTACCACCTGCCGTGCAGGAGACCCCTCTCGTACCACCTGCCGTACAGGAGACCCCTCTCGTACCACCTGCCGTGCAGGAGACCCCTCTCGTACCACCTGCCGTACAGGAGACCCCTCTCGTACCACCTGCCGTGCAGGAGATCCCTCTCGTACCACCTGCCGTGCAGGAGACCCCTCTCGTACCACCTGCCGTGCAGGAGACCCCTCTCGTACCACCTGCCCGTGCAGGAGACCCCTCTCGTACCACCTGCCGTGCAGGAGACCCCTCTCGTACCACCTGCCGTGCAGGAGACCCCTCTCGTACCACCTGCCGTGCAGGAGGCTCCTTACGGTGATGGCAGTAGATTTACAACAATGAAAACGAAAGATATGGCGGACCTCACAAACACTGTAGTGCCGCGAGCAACACCGAATATATATCTTAGTGTGTGTGTGTGTGTGTGTGTGTGTGTGTGTGTGTGTGTGTGTGTTGTCACGCCGGTTGGATGGTCCGAGGCTAGACGACTCCTCTGGCATGTGTGCCGCGGGTCGTGAACAGTGGGGAAACCTGCCACAGTCAACTTACTCACGAGGAAATACCGAGAGGGTTGCCATCTATCCATAGCAGTGCTGGGATCTAAATATAATACAAGAAACAGAATACAACGTAACGTACCAGATATATGAACTCTCACACGAAAGGCACAGTAGTGTGAACATCAGACCTCATTCACAATACGGTGTTCAGTTCCGGGTCACCGAGGTTGAGGGAGAACAAGAACAAATGCAGAGAAGAGCAACGAAACCAATTCCGTCGCTTAGATACAATACATTATAAAGACAAGACTCAAATGCCTGAAATTATTTCGTCAAAAGAAAATGATGTTTCCAGGAGATTGTCCCATGAAGATGCCAGTACTTAGGTACTTCTCAGTTCAAACTGACAAATCATGTCACTTACAACTGTTCACGGCTGTAATAATCAGTTTACATAATGTATTAAATGATTAACAACAGAAACACATTAGCCGAATACTTAAAAATATCTGTAATATAACACAACAATCTCATCTCGTTAGCTGACCAGAAATAACAGAATGAAGTTAAAAGAGATGTGAGACAAACATGGATTTTTTTTTTTTTTTCAGCGACACAGCTTTAGAACATTGGAGTAAATTGCAGCCATATATTGTCAAGGTGAAGACCAGCAGTCCAACTAAATCATGGCTAAACAGATACTTTAATTACATCAACCATCAGTGATTAAGTATGTTTAAGAATGACTATAGAACATGCACCTATTTGAACTTCTTTCTCAGATCAAACTCTTAATTCTTTTTCTCCCCCTCATACTTTCCCACAAAAGTTCCAAGTCAGTACACCCTCCCTGTATACTACGCGATGTTTCCTCATTGTCGTTTCGTTGCCGGGTGATGTAGAGGAGGAAGTGGTGGGTGGGCAGGTACTATCTCTACCTATATAGATTACGAATGTAGGTTACTACTAATAGTGTCCTCCAGCAGATAACCTCATTATGGACTATCACACTCCCATGTACCCTCACATAGCCCCAGTCCCGCACACCTTGCTCCAGGGGACGGTTTACCTTTCATGTCAAAGGCTTCAATCATGGAAGGGTCATAAATAGAGAAGTTTATGATAAACACACGAAAAGAACAGACAAGGTAAACCAGTGATGAGAAAAGAACAGAAAGTATTTAGAGAACTCTGCCTATTACGAGAGTGTAGGACACTGTTCTTAGGGGCAAGCCATAGCTGCTGGGGTAATCCATACCTATTAGGGCAGGTCATAGGTGTTAGGGTAGGTCATAGCTGTTGGGGATAGGCCAGAGCTTTTAGAGCAGGCCCCATATTTGTTAGGGCAGGCCATAGCTGTTGGGGTAGACCATAGCTATTAGGGTAGGCCATAGCTGTTAAGGCAGTCTATAGATGCAAAAGGAGACACCAATAGTTAGGGATTGGATTATAAAATTTAGGCTTATAAAGCCAAGCACTGGAGCATCTAAGGCTATTCAGCGCTCTTAATACAGTTGAAAATATTTTCATCTTAAAAATTCCTCCTAAACAAATCACCAATTTCAGTTTCGATAGACCAAGACGGGAAGAACGAAAAGTATGGGAGAGAAAATAGCCTCCATGTGTTGGTGTGAGAGCTCGCTCAAGCCTGACCTTTGCAGCTTAGTTAAACCTACGTACCAGGGAAAGGAAAATCCCCCTCTGCCATAGCTCAAGCCATCACTGCTCCACTCAAACCCCACCACCTCGTTAAGGTCCATGGAGGTCGGGGGGCGGACCAGCTGCTATGGGAGGCAGCAACTGTTAGAGCAGGTGTTGAGGTTGGTTATGTGATTATGTGAACATGGTCGGTCACTGACTTACAGTAGTACTAGTCTACTTGATGAGGGCACGTAGACTGGGTGAATCTGGTCACATATGGAATGGACGACAAACACTCCAGCCTTATATATATATCTGTCTTAGATTATTTTCCCGCAACAAACCTTCAAGTTGAACCTTCCCTGCCAGCCTGAGGGTCGTAAATACGCTGCGACATAGTTAAGCGCGGCTGACGAAACGCTTGCCC
The DNA here is from genome assembly GCF_036320965.1 of Panulirus ornatus. Taxonomy (NCBI): domain Eukaryota; kingdom Metazoa; phylum Arthropoda; class Malacostraca; order Decapoda; family Palinuridae; genus Panulirus; species Panulirus ornatus. The sequence goes on along the minus strand of NC_092234.1, from coordinate 56,323,244 downwards.
TGTGATCACGTGATGATAGAACCATCAGGCGAGTGAGGGGTCGTTGTGTTTTCTTTGCTGGAGGCGCGGGGATGATGGAGGGATACTGCATCATCGTAATGATTGGAGTGTAAAGTTGTAAGTCTTCAGATCTCCTGGTTATTATACCCTTGATGACATCACAGGGAAGGGACCGTGTACCATGACTGTAGCACGTAGAACTGACAGGTCAGAATCATCTCAATGGGAACGAGTTGATATATACACCGTTGTACCATGCAAATGATGTAGCACTGTATCAGTTTCTGTCCAATAAACTTGACTAATTAGAAGACTCGCAGTGTGACGTTGCCTCCCGACGCGGCTTGGGATCAGGAGGGAAATGAACTTTTATGTATCAGTTATGAACGTCACAAGGTCGTGGTCTGGATCATGCATCTGTTGATGAGAACTCTCCCCTTCTGCTGGTGGCAGCTCTGTCTCAGGCCTCTCACTGCCTATGCTGTGAAGTTGGCCGTCCACCACATATCACTCATATCAACTTTCTGGGTTTTCCATCAACCCCAAAATGTAATATCAATGAACGAAATGGCAGAAGTATTTCGTGACACACTGTGTAATCTGGGCTGATTCTGCTGCAAAGGACTTCGTGAAGCAAACGTCATAATTGTGGAAGAATATAGTGGTAATCCCTTCAGACTCACCACTTCCTCCTGAGGTTGGTTTGAAGGCCCTCAGGAAGGGAGGCCCTCACTGTCAATAAATAAATTGATATACAAATAAATAAACGGTTGACAGTTTAGTCAATTTAGGTAGCCATTTGGCTGAAAATATACAGTCGAAAGATCTCAAAAGTGCTGAAGATCAAGGTAGGGCTGAATACTTCTGCGTTCTGGGCAATCACGTAAGTAAAGTCTAGCTAAATAGTACAGAAGTTTTAGAAAATATATGGCTCATAAAGCTACATATTATACATTAGTAGTTATCAATTGAACATTACGTGATATAATGTTAAGTATTGGCTGAATTGCAGTAGTATTGTGTTGACGTAAGTTATGTATTTAATAAGAACATCAGAAGTACTGCAAGAGGCCTACTGACCCATGTTAGGCAGGTCCTGAGTCCCTCTACCCTAATACCGACCGACTGAACCTATAAACACATCATCCAACCTACGTTTAAAGCTACCTAAAGTCCTAGATTCTACTACTATACTTGGCAACTTTTTCCATAGAACTACTACCTTATTCCTGAACCAATGTTTACCCACATCTGACCTGAATCTATTCTTTTTTTTTTCTGATTCAAATCTATTATTTCTTGTCCTATCCAGTGGCTTCATTCTAAGAACTTTATTCATGTTACCTTTATTAATGCTCTTCAACCATTTAAAAACTTCAGTCATATCCCCTCTAGCCCTCCTCCTCTTAAGTGAGTGTAAAGTCGGTCTTTTTAACCCTCATAAGTGAGGTTTCTAATTTCAGGGATCATTTTTGTCATTCGCCTTTGTACTCTCTCTCTCTCGAAACCATCTATATCAACTGCATAGTATGGAGCCCAAAACTGTACCGCATAATCCAAATGTGGTCTCACCAACGCAAGATAAAGTTATAATAATACTCTAGGAGTTTTATTGCTAACAGACGTATTAATGAAGTCTAACACCCTATTAGCCTTATGACACACTTTAATACATTGTTTGCCACGGCTTAAGACCCATCCTCACCAGTGCTCTTAAATCTCTTCCGCCTTCCGCTTTACTAATAGTAATATTGTCCAGTTTGTAAATAGTGCTCTTGGTGAACATTAACTAATGTAAAGTTACATCCTTGCTGAACTGCAGTGATAGAGAATTGACACATATTGGGTCAATATTATGGCGAATATGAAGATATCTTCATGTTGGTTGCGTTCGGTGATAAAGTAATTGACATGCACATTGCTATGGGAAAAGTAATAAAGTAATTGACATACACATTACTATGGGAAAAGTAATAAAGTAATTGACATACACATTACTATAGGAAAAGTAATAAAGTAGATGACATACACATTACTATGGGAAAAGTAATAAAGTTGTTGACATAACATTACTATGGGGAAAGTAGTAAAGTTGTTGACATACATATCACTATGGGAAAAGTAATAAAGTAGTTGACATACACATTACTGTGGGAAAAGTAGTAAAGTTGTTGACATAACATTACTATGGGAAAAGTATTAAAGTAGTTGACATACATATCACTATGGGAAAAGTAACAAAGTAGTTGACATATACATTACTATGGGAAAAGTAATAAAGTTGTTGACATAACATTAATATGGGAAAAGTAGTAAAGTAGTTGACATACATATCACTATGGGAAAAGTAACAAAGTAGTTGACATACACATTACTATGGGAAAAGTAATAAAGTAGTTGACATACATATCACTATGGGAAAAGTAACAAAGTAGTTGACATACATATCACTATGGGAAAATTAACAAAGTTGTTGACATACATATCACTATGGGAAAATTAACAAAGTTGTTGACATACACATTACTATGGGAGAGCTGAGCCTTTTGCTTGCTTAACCGTGCACTTGTTCATGGGTTGTTTATGATAACACAACAGTAGTAGGTATTGGACAATTCTTGTGTCTGTACAACAATGGTTGGTGGCACAATGTTATTGTGGTGAGGGAGGGAGGTCGGTGGAGGTGAGTCTTGGTGGTGTGGTGCTGGTGTCGGGTCACAACTTCTACGGTCGCTTTGGTCAGCTGGTGTCACACAAGTACTAGTTCACAAGGTCACTAGTAAATGGTAAGTCTAATCAGGCGTAGTCCAAACATCATCAAACGAAGAGAGAGAGAGAGAGAGAGAGAGAGAGAGAGAGAGAGAGAGAGAGAGAGAGAGAGAGAGAGAGAGAGAGTTCAGGTCGACATGTTGACCTGTAAACGGCCCCAGAGTGCCACTGACACACACACACACACACACACACACACACACACACATCCTACTCTATCGAGGGCTGGACGAGATGTGTGTGTGTGTGTGTGTGTGTGTGTGTGTGTGGCACTCGGGGTTTAAGTGGTGATAGTCTTCCTTATGTCACTGCTGGTCACAGTAACGTCCATTATCAGATAAAGTTGTTTGGTTACTAGGGCTTTAGGCCTATCAACTGCCAGGGGTCATTAAGGACGAAACGTCATGCTATAATCACCAATCGAATACACTTGAACACCTTGTTCCTGTGTTTTGAATAATCATAAGCACCTATGCACTTCCACTGCATACATGGCTGTTGTCAGACATGTTAGATATATACCAATCAACTATAGATGTTGAAAACCGGTACGACTCAATGGGCAGAGGATGAAAAAAAAAGGAAGACAAGGCATCGAAAACGACCAAACTGGGATTCACTCAGGCATATCCTGGGCTTCTGTTGCAAAAACTCGCTTCAAGACTCGTCTTCACAACGGCATCCAGCAATTACAGAGAATATCTTCGAGTATCTCTCAGTGATGGATCATGTGCTCCACCTTATCCATATCTCAGGTTACTTCACAAGAAACACCACACACAACTACCATACAACTTAGAATGCTTCCTGTGGTCTGAGATTTTCTTTTGTTCATGAATGCCTTTAAACGCAAACAAGTCAGCATCTATTATAGTTACAGACGATGTATAAACTATAACGTGTATTCGGAAGTTAATGAAAATGATCTTCAGGATCCTTCAATTGGGATCAACGTTAAGGTACTTCTTACCTTCGCCCAGGATGAAGTGTGTTAAGGAAATGTTCCTCCTGCTTGACGGACGGAAGCAATAGGCCAGAGGTCAAGGTGAGGTCAAGCGAGGAGGGGTCATGGTGGAAGTGGACAAGTCCGGAACATGGACACCTGCTAGAAAAATTCAGGAGTAACTCTTGGCTCCTTGTTGTCTGTGCTGATTCATGTTTCGTGTCAGGGGGTTCGAACATGAGGGTTCGTAATGTGTTTCGTGCCAGACGTGTGAACTTCACGGTTCAAGATATCCTTCCTGCCAGAGGTTTGTGCATGAATGTTCGTAATGTGTTTCGTGCCAGAGGTGTGAAGTTGGAGATTCATGATGATGCGTTTCGTTCCGGAGATTCGAACATGAGGGTTCGTAATGTGTTTCGAGCTATAGGTATGAACCCGGCGGCTTCGAGACTCACCCCGAACATGGGTTGCTAAGGTCTGCTCCTGCGTCTCTTTATGACCTTGGATGGTGACCTGACCTCTAACTGGTAACTATGGTTGACTGTTTGATGACGAATCTAACTCACAAACTGACCGGTCCTCCAGCTGACTGGCTCAAGCTGAGACCAAGATTGAGCTAAATGCTACTAAGAAATTAGTTGTTACCTTTGTTGACACTGTGTCGAACAGACTAGCCTATGACGCCGACAGATTCCAACTCGATTGGATCTCCTCCTCGGTGACTCCTGACACGCTGTTACGAACTCAGCAACTCATTACACACACACACACACACACACACACACACACACATTATTCAACATCAAGGTGGTCGCGTCTCGTCTTAACGCCTCAATCGTAAAGACGTCACGAAGGCGACTTCGGACTCAGATGACTTCGGTACTGTTTCGTTCTTTCCTCTCTCCGAATTCTTCTAAAATGTTATGTGGATGAG